>NW_005187416.1:265892-307135 GCF_000239375.1 Pundamilia nyererei
AAATTAAACTTGTTTATAACTATTTTTATACATTTTGTTTTAAATCTAAAAGTTAATCAGATTCAATTAAAATTCCAACACTTGAACTTTTAGAAGCAGAACATTGTCAACCAGAGCATCAACACAGGGTTTTTAACACAGGACTTGACCAGTTTTTGTTTTCAGCAGTCCTAAATATTAACAAATGAACTCTAAGACGATTGGAAACGTATTATTTATTCACATTTAAGTGAATTGGATGATGATAAGAAAAGGAAAATTTTGAATAAATATTGATCAGTTTTTGCTTTAATGGTTTTAGAAAATTTTGTATCATTATGATGACCTATATTTTATTCATTAGAGTGAATTGCATTGAAAAAGAAGCAGGCTGTTAGCACACTGTGCATATTGAATAACATACCACTAAACCATATTTAAAAAATTTATAAAGTTACTGCCTAAACTCTATAATTCATTCATCCAGTGTGAAATCTGAACTACTGAAAAAGCAGAGAAAAGAAAAAAAACCCAGATATCCAAATATTAATACATGCTCATCTGCTCTTCACACGAAGCCAATATTTAATTTTTGTATGACAGAGGAGGAGAGGGGGGAAAAAAGATGACAGTCCAGCTACACATCTAAATTGTGGCTTTGATTTAATTCCTATCTTCATCTTTTTTTGTACCAGGGAACTTCACTTATCACAATATCAATGAGCAGCTTGTAGATTTAGTCACTGTGCAGCGTGCATTGCTCAGGCAGATGAGAGCAGAGGAGGTTCATGTTTTGCACATTTGTATGGATGAATCAAAGGCAGACGAGGAACTCGGCGAGGCTCAAAAGCTTCGCAGACAGAAAGAGACAGGAACGAAAACAAGTGTATTCAGTGCCAGGACTGTTAACAACCACCTGTATGAGCCCACCTGTGGTTTCTAAAATAGCTCGCACAAAGAGCCTGATACCCCGGAGGATTGAAAACTAATCCTAAAATGATCTTCCAAAGAAAGAAGAAAGAAAATACAACTTTGCAGTCACACAGATTTGTAATTCTCACAGTCATGTGCATTGATTGTATACCGCTGAAAATTCATACATTAATCCAAAACACTGCAAAATTCCATGGAGCTACGCTGAATACACTCACTCATGATGATCGAATTGGGATTCACTGAAGGCAGAAATGAAATCATTACTAAAAGACCATCATCTTAAGCCCCCATCTCTGGAGAGAAGTGTGAAGCCTGCTGCCCCAGATTGCCTAAAAATGCAGATAAGAAACGATCCTGCTCCAGAAATTGGTCCTGCAGGACTATTACATTGGAGAGATTAGTGGAAGATAATCATATAATGGCGATGATAGCGCCGATCGCAACAAAACGGCCCCATAAAGTCACCTCTGAATAAAGAACAGGCGATACAGATGAGTGGGAATAAAACAGCAAAGTGCTAGTGCTGGGGTAGCATGTGCGAGACATCTGTCTGCAGGGCTCGGTGCTGCCTATGGCCAGCAGGGGGAGCTCCATCTTTCTACATATGCACACGCTGCTTCACAAGGCAGAGCCAGAGCAACAGGGAAGGGGAGAAGTCCTCACATGACCTTCCAGTTCACAGGAGTTTGCCTTCAGAGAAAAAGCCTCTTATATGGTATATGGTAAGACTTAACAGCCTCAGTGTCTACTGCTGAGACACTTAATGACTGAGAATGGAGATTAGAAGGTAGTTTAGAGGGTCAGGTGTTACTTACGTAGCACTTGGGAGGGCGGGGGGTTCACAGAGGGTATACCGTCTTTGATTCATATGGATACATTTATCTACAAATAGAAACCTTGATGACTTTGGGTTCTGCTACTTCTTACCACTTCAACTTCAACTCTGCTGAAGACTCCGTGAAATGTTTGCATGTTTGTGCCTAAAAAATGCTAGATTAACTGAAGTCACTGGAGTGTTATATAGATATTTTTCCTTTTCCACTGCATATATATATTGACGAAATGGCCCTTTTGTGGTAGTTGATTTTAAAAAGTGAGACATACATCTACACTTTACAATGAAGTGCATAATAAAATAAAAATAATTTTTGTTTTTATCTGATGATTCAAACATTTTAATGGATTTTGCAAGAATTCTAAGTACACAAATCCCTTTCAGAATGTTTTAAGAGTCACAGTTTAGCGTTTGGAGAGGATCCGTTATCACGTCTTCTGCTGGTGAAGCGTGTCACGACTAGATTACAGTCTGACTCATGACGAGAAAGTTGAATATATAGGAAATGTGGCCTTCATTAACTCTAAAGGGAGTTCATTTAGGAAATCCTGCACAAGGAAAGATCCTAAAGGTAAGAATAAGTAACAATACACCCTAACGGGATTATAAAAAAGTAGGGGGAAAAGGGCACTTGGGCATACCTGGAAACACCTGGAAGAAGAAAAATTTGTTTGCGTGTTTGTTTAAATTAGGCTAACACTACCCGCAGAACAAAGCGACGTAAAAAAGTTGGAAATTCAGAAAGCACAACATGCAGCTTGTTGACATCTTCCTCCTCTCCCCACTTTGCATCTGCTCTGTCATCTCTATCTTTAGCTCTTCCTCTACCTCTATGTCTCTAGGCCATATTTCTCCGTTGTCGGAGAATAGGAAATTATAGTGCGGTGTGGGAAGGAGAGACCACTAGCTCTCTGACCCAGACTTGTTGCTATAAATCCACGCTTTTTAGTGTGTGTGTGTGTGTTGGGTAAAGGTGCGGGGGTCTCCCACCTTGACCCCACCATTTCCTCAGTGTATCTGGCCTGCGAACTAGCTGACAGACGCACTCAACAGCAACACACACCAGACGCAAACACAGCCTCCGCTCACACACTTGGGTGGGCAGGAGAGAAAACATGCAGTGGCTACAAACAGAGACGGCCTTTTTTGCCTGGATGCATGTGAAAGTGGAATACCAGCGCAGCCACAATGAGTTTTGCAACAAAGAGTTTGTCCGCGGAGCAAACACACGCTCAGATTTCTGATCATGCGTTGTTGACAGGAAAAGTTACGTTTTCAAACTGGTTCATGAGACCATTTCTCTGGCCGGGCATAATTTTTGTTATCTGGCTCCCCAGGACAATTTTAACATCAAACAGAGTAACTGGAGAACTTAAGAAAAACAGCTCGGCGTCCCTATTGTCCTGTTTTCATCACATTTTACCAGAATCTTCCAACATGTTGGAAGAAGTAAATAAAAGAGAATGTTAGATGCGTGCAAAGAGACCTTTGTTTGCAGCAAAACGGCAGAAAGAAGAAACTCAAAACTAACATATACAGTGGAAGAGCCTCTTTGGCCACCACACAAACTCCAGTTCCTCCTGATTTTCCTCCTTCTGATGGATGACGACCACGCTTAGTGAAGTAACACATTTCCTATATGTTCAACTTTCTCATCATGAGTCAGACTGTAATCTAATCAAGACATGCTTTGCCAGTAGAAGATGTGATCAACTCTAAATTTAGACACAGGGACTTTATTTCTATATATTGAATAGGCAAGGTTAGCAACGTTTGCGAATGGCTGTTGTGGACCAATTTAAGGGCTCCAACAAATTAAATTCCTCTCCGTTATAGTTCAATACTTGTACCTTACTTTGACAAAATATGTTGCAGCCATACCAATTTCTCAGTCTCATTTCTTTCGGCCCTCATAGTAAGAGATCAATATTATTTCTCTCAGAGTAAGATTGAAAGTGAGTTCTTTGAGATCAAATAAAAGGTTCCTAACATTTGCTTGAATGAAGATGTAAATATGTCTAGAAAAACATCCTGCATGTACTAATTGGACTCTAAGCACAAGCTTTGGTATTGAATTGGGGAATTCAAATGAAATGCAGGACTGAGTCAAAGAGCTGCACATTGGGACGGTAGAAAGACGGACTTTCTAGTCCCCGCCCCACCCTCTTTTTCCTTCTCTCCTACCCTGTTTAAGATTCCTGGCCTTTCACCTGACCTCGGGCCTTAGCTAGAGGGGTGGGGGAGCTGGTTGCTTGTGGTGGTGGAGGTTAAAGTGTAATCCTGGTCCTGTGACCACAAAGGCTTGGCCCCTGAGGGCCAAGGACCAGCCACATTTTCCGAATTGCAGCGTTATCCCTCAGCAAAACCTTCGGACTGACTGCATATCAAAGGATTATATATTGCAGCGGTCTTCTCTGCTCTGGTGTGTAAAGACTGCCACACAGCCCAAACTTTTATTCCGCTTTCCCTCCCAATCAAGCACTCCAAATCAGTCAGTTATGCTTTTAGATTCTGGTTTGGCTCTTGATTGTGTGGGGGTGAAGATTGTACAATACAGCTTAAACTTTGAGTCTAGTTTGAGAGCTTGTCAAAAGCGCCAGAGACAGCAGGAAAAAAAACAGGGTTTTTTTTGTCATTGTATCAATGCCTCAGTCCAACCAATTTCACAACAATCTATTAACAAGAGTAATTGCCACATAGCATCATTACAACTAACACATATTTTAGACCATTCAGATGCTGATATCTAGCTGCTAGTGTACTGCTAATTGCTTGCTTAAGTAATCCATTAAAGAGTGTTCCAACAACAGCTTGTATGCGCCATTATCATTAGTTTTATTCTCAGGAAACCTTAACAAACCATTTTTAACAGCGCCGTGGCTTGGCCCTGAGCGCCTCTTTGCATTTAAACCTAAAGAATTTGCTTTTTTTTTTTTAAAGAGCAACTTCAGAAGATAGAGAGAAGTGAAGCGAAAGAGAGAAAAGGTTTAATTGACGCTTCCCCCATTTTCCCAGGGTGAAGATGAGAGGGAGGAGGGATGGGGGAGAAAAGAGGAGGGGGTGATGTGACACTGCTCTCCCGGTATTGCGACTGTACAAAAGGAAGCAGATTTGCAGAAGAGATGACCTCTAACCTCTAAAGCTGCAGAAAGGGTCCTTGGTGGCCCCAGCACCACCCAATCAATCAACTCCTAGAGCCCGTTGGTCAGCTGGACTGTAAGAGGACACCGCAGTCGGACCAGCGGACCAACCCTTAAGCATTCCTAGGTGGAATTTCTTTTCCTTTTTTTTGTTAAGGGAGGGGGATTCAGAAATGAATGTTTAGCTGGTCAAGATATTTTCTTTAAAAAAAAAACCCAAAAGGGCTTATTTCAGCTTATCCAAGTTCTCAACGTTATCCTGCCAAATGTAATTTTACTGTGAGAAATGTGGTTATGAGTAATTATTTGTCTGCAGTAAACAAATGCCAAAAGAAACTTAACCTCTTCACCGCAGTGGCCTACAAATAAAGCTCTTCATTTAGTCTTTACTGATTTTCATTTTTTTCAAATTATGAAAGCACTCAAAGCATCTGGAAACAGACTTCCACGAGATTTTATCCTTTCAGGGATCAGATAGTTCTCGAATTTTCCACTGCTGTTTACGCCGAAAACGTCTCCTATTGACAAACGCTCAGAATATGCTTTGCCAATGAAAAAGGATTTCAAAAATGAAAAGAATTTCAAATAAGTAAAAAAATAAATTAATTAAACCAACAACAAATAGCTGCAAAAAAGAAACACACACAATAAATGATGGAGAAATTACACCGATGTTTTAAAATAACATATCTCTACACATTTTCTTATTCCTTCTAAATTCCACTCATTTTATTCTCGATAAATGCTGATACTTTTTGGTATTTGAACATGACCGCAAAGATTAGCTGAATATTTTCTTTAGCAAAACAAAAAAAGCCAAGGTGGACTTATGTCTTATTTATCAATTGGCTTTTTTTGTGTGTAATTAAAGCAAAAACTACAAAGTGAAATTTCATCAAACTTTGTTGATTATGTGCAAAGCAAGACCTGCTTCAGTTCTGCTGTGACTGGATTTGAAATTTGAAATGGAGCACTGGCCTTGACTAAAGAAGCGTTCTTTAAGTGTCCCTCAAGACTACAGTAAATGCACTCAAGTCCAACAGGCTTTACAAAATAGACCTATAGTGTAAATATAATATTATGTGATAGCCTCTTTATCTCGTTAACCTCACATAAAATACTGGATTCAATTTTAAGTGTATTACTGTTAAACTTTTTTCATGCTGTGCTGAGCATTCTTTAAAGGTTTCGCTCGAGTTTTGAAAATACAGATTTTCATTATTATTATTATTAATCCATTCATAATGGAAACCAGGTATTGCATTTATTTAATGTTTACTGCAATTTTTAGAGGTTTCAGTATGAGACTGAATTTAAAAAAACAAACAGATTTGAACAAAACTAATTGCACTTTTACTACACATGTCATCAGTACACTATAAAACAAATGTTTCTCCAGTGAAATGACACTGTTGCTACAAACGTTAGTCAAGGTCAGGGAATATTATATTGAATTGAGCTTTTCTTTTCAATAAATAAATACACAATTAAATCTTAAATTAAATTTCAATAGAACATTTAAATATTAGAAGCAAAAGAACAGGAATGAAGCAAATAAAATAAGGAAAGGGCCACATGGTGATCACAGACACCAGTTACTAGTAACAGGGTTAATTTGTTCTTAATACTTTTAAATAAGGCATACCTTTGTATTTCATTTTAACATGTATATTAATGGAATACAGCTTCTTTGCCCACTGTTTTCATTAAATAAACTCATATTGTAATTCACGTGTTCAGCTCTCAGTCGCCTCCTGCAAGATTATGATAGTGTTGCTGATAAGTAATGACATCGAGATTTACTGTTCACTCTGTGCTGATTGCATGTCAAGGCAAACATCATCATTCCATTCCAAAAACAAAAATAAGGAAGGCTAAAACCCTTTTTTTTAAGTGTACTATATAATACAATACTTGGCTGTATGTTAGCTGTCTCTCTTCGCTAGTCAGTATAAAGTGAGTGGGTGTGTATAAAAGGGTGTGAATGTTTCCAAGTCATGTGAATTTTTCTTGACAGGGATTGTTTAGCAGCTATTTGTATCATGTTATATTTGTAAATTAGTTGGAAATGACACGTTTAACAGCTGATCTACAGTGTTAACTTGTTTGGTTCATGCATTCACACGGTGGGAAACCCACTTCACAATAACTCATCATCCACTCTGTTGCTGGCAGTAAAGATTATAAGTCATAAAAAGCAGCAGAGATTATGGAGGTCAAATTACAGCTTTTGTTACTGAAAACAAGATGAACATACTGGCAGAATAGCAACTGATGCACATCCAATAATATGAATAAATAAAGTCTGTTTGTATAGCGCGTATCAAAACCTGCATTGCAAAGTGCCTCCCGGAAATTATAAAAATCAATTTACACATCAATTAAAATAGGCCGTATAAGACTCAACTGCATCATCAAACTACTAAGATCAAAGCATTCCAGGTGCAGGAGATGTGTAATGTGTAGCAAGAATGTTGTAAGGTGCAAGGTGAACTGCTGGTTCTCTTTTATCGTGGCAACTTTGCAAGGACTCATTGTTACTATGAGCAAAGAATCCAAGAAGTTAAACAATAAAGTTTACTCCACTTCTTCTCTGCATCGGTGTACAAATTAACTCTTATACGATGCCCTTTTTAATTTTTCACCCACTCAAAGAGCTTATCTAGCGTACTCTGTTAGGTTTTTCTTTTCTTTTTTTCTCTCTTTTGCAGCTGGTTGCAAAGGCCTGACTTGGTGCCATCTATCAAAACAATCTGCTCTCAGAGGGAAACCTGCTATTAAGTGATAAGAGTCTGCCCTCAGTGGGGTGTAATGGGTCCCACTTGAGTTCCTTTTTGGAGTATTGTCCTAGCTGGCCACCATCAAGACAATCCCAACCCAGTCACTGCTCTCCGTTTTACTACTAACTGTCTTAAAGTATGGTAGTTGCCCCATACTCACATATGGCCTGAACGTCACCCAGAACAGCTGAGATGAAGTTATCCTTCATTTCCTGCAGCCGCCACACTGAAGTCTGTTTTTATACAGATTAATTCTCTTATTTACATATCCATATCAGCTTATGTTGGTGAAATATATTATCATGTGGGCACTGTTTTAAGCCTACAGTGTGTGTGAGATTTTTTTCTTAAAGCAAAAACATAGTTTGTAATTTTGATGTGTTTTTTATATTAATAAAACCACACAGTAAAGAATGGTTTGAATTGATTTAAATAATTCAAAGAGTAAGATTTTAGTAATTTAATATACTTATAATGACAATCATACCTGCCTGTGAAAGTAAAAAAAAAAAAAGTACTACTTAAAAAGTATTAACAAAGACTTTCACCACAGGTCCTCAAAGCTGTTCTTGCAATGGTGAATAGGTTAGAAGTTTTTACCTTACATGTATCACTTCACCACTTGATTACATTCTCTCAAAGAAATATTTTTTTTTCATAAATTTTGAAAATTATTGTCTTTGGAGGTGCAAAGGAGGTATTATTAACTTATGTTGTGATTTGTGCCCAATACCAGAAATATTGCAAAAGGTTGGTTTCATTGTTTAATTTTCACTGCACATTAGTGTGAGGTAATGTGTGGGTTGTAGTTTTTTACAGATGGGGCTACTTCTTTTTTCACTTTGCAAGTCAGAAAATTCAATCATCAACAGGAATTTAAAAAATAAAAATAAAATATTTTTTCACTACATTTAAAAGAAAAAGTTGTAGTAAATTAAGCTCTGAATGATATATGAAATATTCCCTTTGAAAAAAATAACATAAAAAGGAACAAAACTAGAAAGACTGTTGAGTTCAAGTCCAGGTTTTTGGAAGAAAAGACTAATTCCTGAAAAGAATGTAAAATGACATATTTTCTGGGAACATAATAGTTATTAATACAAATATTTAACTTGAAATATTACCAAAGATTCAGCGTTACAAGTTTTATTTAAGCAAAATCTAATTAAATACATTTTAATTAGTGAAATGTATAAAAATAAAAAACAAATGTGCTTTCTTTCGACAGGTCGATGAAATCTAATGAAATCCTGGGGTTTACTCTGAGTAACAGCAAGAGAGTTTATGGGATACGTTGGGAAACTGTGTGTTTGTACATTAGTTCCCCTGAAAGATATCCCTGGAATATACAGAGACTACAGGTAAGATAATTTAAAGGAATGAAATACGGTCAAAGTTAGCTTCTTTTTTTAAACTAAATATTCTCCTGACTCAAGCCACAGTCAGAGAAAGACACAAAGCCCATAGGTTACACATACATACTACCTGCTTCTGACAAACACGTATTTATGGATATTGTTTGTGAGAGGTCACAATCATCGACTGAAGACGAGGGAACCCCTTTCTTCCTTTTGAGCCAGGCATATTCACTGAAGCTATGGGAAGACTGCCAAAATGACCCATCAGAGATTGACGGGGGTTAAGCTCCCATAATCAATATGACACCGCTAAGTGCCCTTTGATTGAGCTGCACGTAGTGTAAAAGGACATTTCTGTGTGCCTGGCTGCTCTTGCCACCAAGAAATGCAGCATTTGTCCAAAGCTAAACGGTCTTCTGAATGTCATTGTCACGGGTACATTAACTTTTATATGAGTCTGAGAGACAGACTTGGAGTGAGGATGAACGGCCATTTTCATTAGAGTGGCTGCTTCTTGCCATTAAGGGTGCTGTCAGATGGACAGGGACAGAAATGGTTTGCATGGGGTGCACAGGCAAAGTCTGGAGATTTCATTCCTTCTCATAAGATGTACCACAAGGAGCTGGAGTGATGAAGGCAGTGGCTAAATTTGCCGGTGTGAAACCCCGTGTCACTAGGCAACTGGATCTGATGGCTCCTTTGTTTGGGGTGAAAGGTTGGAAGCACTCGTACTAATCTCCTTGCTTCACAATTAACGAACACAGGAGAGCTGCTCAAACCTCTTCCCGCTCTCAAACAACAACAACAAAAAGAAAAGGCTTGAAAGACTCTTCTATTGTCCCTCCTTCTCAGTCCCTGCTCCCCCCCCACCTCTCTCCACGCTAATCGAAAGGTATTTGCACTGTAAATTAAAATGGCCCTTGCGCGTTGCTGTTTTAACACTGACGCGCTCTCCTAAGATGTCCACAAACAGTTCCAATCTAATTACAAAGGGAGATTTACTTCAAATAACTCTGTGGACAAAAGAGGCCTGGCTATTGTTGACGTTGGGCCACTGTTCCACATCTCTTTCTCTCTTTCACTCTCTTGGGCGAATCCTTTTATATTGAAAGTCCTCGCCTTGCCAAGGTTAAAATGTGATGGGATATCTGAAAGTAGGGAACCTCCTAACAAAAGCGGCCTTTTAATTCTCCGGATGGCAAAGGCCTTCGTTGATTTCCACTGTTCTGTCTCTTTCCTTATCTATCCGTTTTTTCCCCTTAACCAAGCAGATCTTGAACAAAGCCGCAGCGGCTGACATGCAAATGTAACAGGGAGAATGGCGGCGTCCAAGGGAGTTAAGATTGTCCGACAACGGGACATGCTCACTGGGGTTGCATTGTGACGTACAGCTAAGACGCATCCTCGGGGTCGAACGAGCGAAGAAGGGGATGGTGGATATTGGCTGGCCAGATTTGCAGCGTGTCCTGCTGACTTCCATTTTATGGGCCGTGAATCGCAGAGCCCTCTGGGAGTCTATAATCCGCCCCCACTGCCCACCCTCCCTCTGCCCATACCACATCATTTTATTGGTCTCTCTGGATGTGTGGCTGCTGTCCGTGGTTTACAATGATCCATCCATGTGGGGATTCTCTCGCAGCTAGACTGTTGCACCACTATGGACATCCCAATTTGCTACTGGATCCCACCCACCTATATTCCCCTTATAAGAATACTACCTCCCTGTCTGACATGCTGTTGTCCCATGGTTTCCTGTGGCGATGCCTCAATGCGACTGTGCCCACCATGACATTAAGCCTCGGCACTGAAGCTCTGCAGTACAGGGGCCCAGTTGGGTATTTCTCAATGAATGAAGCTGGGTGCAGGGAAATGTAGCAGTGCCAACTCTCATTCACACATTTTATCTCATTTACACACAAGCCACACATCCTCTATTCACATAAGTGTTATGCACAGCGCCCTATGATCGTGGCGGATGATTACTACCGGGTGCTGGTCACACTGCAGCCCTGCTCAGTATCCATCAGCCAAAGAGAGGATCTTCCTCCGCCTGGAAAAACTCATTTAGATCTTATCTGAGGAAAAATTTGTTTGCTGAGGGAGAGGGAGGAGGTTAGTAGCAGAAGTGACTGTAGTCTAGGCTAGTGCTGCTTGATTTAATTTAGCAACCGATAGTGTCTCTGACCACTTGTACTCTTCTCATTTTGGAAGGTGGGAGAGACTGAGTGCCAAGGAGGGGGAGATCGAGGAATGCAGCAAGAAAGAGGTATTTGTTTACGGGTGCACTGGTAAAGTGAACTGTGGGGCCTTAAATGATCAGCTTAGAGACGTTTTGATGGTAAATAGAGCTGGGCGAACAAAGAGTGAACACAGATCCAAAAGATGAGGACATCCTCAGTGAATATAGCTACACAGAAACTTAATTATCTGTTAATTATCTGAATAATTATCTGAAGAAAAAGCCAATAAACAAATATATCTGAGTAATATATGAGTTGTTTTTTTTTTTTTTACTAAACTAGCAATATGGAAAAATATCTTTATACATATCATAGACTAAAATAAATTAAAATAAATAAAAAATATCCTCCACTCATCTATATGACCCTCCATCAAACACCACAGCATTTTGTTGCAGTACAATCAACATGGTGTCCCTGGGAGTCATGCTGCTGGCCTGCCATGGTGAATATGGCACCTGATAGCCACTGTGACCCAAAATGCCTCGCGTGAGCTGTCTCGCCAGCCGCGCACAGACAGACAGACGGATAATCTGCTGCAGACCATGGACAGCTTGCTCAATTATGAGTGGGATGCTGAAAAAAAAAAACCCAAGCATTAGCATGGTGCTAATCAGCATTTTGACTCACCAGATGACACAGACAGGAAGCTCAACATGCCAGCATTTTGTGATCAGAAGTCATAATGCTAATGCACATCTGCCCTTTGACGAAGAGCCGCACTAAACTGAAATGACTCATAAACACTCTTATTGGGTCTGCTTAGTGATCATTTCATTTAAATAGCAAACAATGGCTAAGAGAGATCAGAAGGTTGAGTGCAAAAGCATCCACGCTTGCAGCGTCCATGGAGGCTGCCTCCTTGTTTGCTGTATGCGCCTGTTTGTCAGCGGTAACAGCAGCACATGTGTAGCACTGCCTGCATCGGCTGGAAGAATATTTGCTTTGCTTATTGCCACCCTAATGCTCACTGACAACTTAATAACATCACAATTAACTAAATGCTAAACAGATGCCAGTGCTGGACTAATGTGATTGAGACAATCGGCACTTTTGACGTGACCCCTGTGTAGCGCTGCCATTGGCCTAATTTGCTTGAGTGACACGACTGGACTGTGTATGTGTGTCTGTGTGTTTGAGTGTGTCTTTCTGTATCTGGAGTAAATGATTGCAAGGCCACCAGTGTGAACAATTTACTAGGAAAAAAAAAAGATAAGAACGAAAAGAAATAATGTGGCTTAAAAGCGCTCCTTTCTGACCATCATATCCTTGTTATACTCCCCCCACTTCTCTCTCTCTCTCTCTCTCTCCTCCTATCCTCACTCCCTCCCTTTCCAGCACACTCTATCCAGCCAAACTATTTCTGGCTTGAGAAAAGAAAGTGTTTACTCTGCGGCCGGGGCCTGCTGGAATCACGCTGTGTTCCCACTGGCTAAACCCACTATTGCCACTCCATGGTTTGCATATTTTCCCTGTATTACAAGACGTTAAAAAAGGACAGATAAAAAAGAAAAAGAGAAAGAAGGAAAGTGAAAAGAATAAGAGCCTCCCCCTCCTATTATGCGTGGATTTTCTCTGGTGCTGCCGTGTCTGTATGTGTGTTTGTGTGTGGGGACACATACAGATGATTCATGTATAAACAGGAACACCAACAGTCGGACAACAAATTCTTCTGAGGCCTGTGGACTCCAAACTCATTTCTACACAAGTCACATGAGAGATCCAGTCCCTGTTGTTTCTGGTGCTACTCGCAGTTCACTCTGAATAACAGGCGACTGTTCATACTGAATGTAGCCCTAATTTGGCACTTGAATGTGCTGATTCCAGTGCAAATTACAAAGTGTGCATTTGTGAATATATGGCCCGAATGAGCTGCAGGGCTTGTAAAATGAATCCGCAGTAGTAAAATCTACTTTAATTTGAATTTATTGCTTGTTTTTTCTTGTTTGCGAGACACTTTCTGTGTGCGCATCTTATGACCTTTTGCTTTTCAGCAACAAGCCACAATTTAATCATGTGGAACGGGAGTGCGGTGGGGTTATCAATAGAATACGTATACAAGTTATGGTGGAGATCAAACAATCCCATGAAAAAAAAAAAGTGAGATAAAGATAGCTAAAGTAAAGACATCGAAACAGATCGAGTGAAAAGCAGCAGCTCAGAGCTGAGGATAATCTTGTACAGACCGAAAGGGAGCGGCTTTACTGGAAATGCAAACTGAAAATGACACGTTGGAAGCGGTCGTGTTTAAATGAGCACAACAGTTTCACCATGTGATATTATGGTGTGGAACAAAATCCAAATTAAAATAGCTTTGGAAAAAGCCTACAGCTGATCACAAAGAGGAAATGATACTGTATACAGCACTGATGGACCGCTACAGCTTTTCTGCCAGATACACTGGCTGATTGTAGCCAAATGTTTTTGGCACAGCCTGGGATATTCGAAAAACCACATTACCAGTGGAACAGCAAAATTTGAAGCTCATGCTGACATTGACATAATTGTTTTACATGAAATAAAATAAGCTGCCCTCTACGCCTGTATATGTTTCCAGTGGAAAAGAGGATGCACCTGCTTGTAATGTTAATTTGCATTGTGAAGAAAAAGAAGTCTCTGAAAGAAACAATACTGACTGAGTAGGCTACAGTCTGGCATAACACCAAGTGAAATCTCTATATGGTTTTCTTTTTAACATTTTGGAGGCTACCTACATGGTTTCAAATTTGCTTGCACAACAGCCTGACCACATTAAAAAAAAAGAATAAACATTTTGTAAGAAATATGAAAATGCCAGCTAGATATTATGAAATCTTTGCTTGACATTTTTCAAGGTTAAAATTAGCAGTGCAGCAACTGCTACTGCTGTAGCAGTCACTACTGATGTCTGAAACAGATTTACTGCTTATGTCTGAACTGTCTTAATATGTCAGTCACCCATGGAGCAATATGAATAACAAAGTTTATACAAAAAGTGTTATTTAGAAACTTTGATTAAATGAATGAGTCATTGAGATTTGTGGGTTTTTAAAAAATAATTCCTACCTGCCAAACACAGCTTAAAAATAGGGGTTTGTGATTGCTCCACATCATGTTGCTACCTGCTTCCTTTCAATCACCTGACAGCCACCTGATAAAAGTTTTCAACATAAAAAAGCGTGTCTATATGTTACGTTTGCTTGGAAGCTGGTTTAACATCGCAACATTTTGACTCGTGAAAGATTTGCGTTTCCATATGCTGCATAAGACCTGTCAGTGGATTACCAAAATAAATGGCAGCAGGGGTTTTTTGTTAAAGAAAGAGTTCCATGAAAGCCCGACAAATGATGTTCTTTGCCTACAAATGCCATGAAGCGAGTCCCAGTTTAGAAAGAGACCGACTTTGATGCAATAGCATCCAGTTTGGGGACAAAAATTAGCCATCAGTGGACGTAATACAACTCACAAGTGGATTCATCTCCTGAACACTGACATTCCTGGATTTGTGTGAATGTGCGTGTATTTCACAACACAGCCAAGCAGGCCATAGTTTGTGTTTTGTATCTGTACATGTGGATTTGCACAAGTTCAACCACATGATGTTTTGATGCTACATCCCCTGGCATCCAGCCCCCACACCCACTTACACACACATGCAAAAAAGCTTGCCAATGTTGACAACTTCAGGAATGCTTTAGCAGCCTCCAAACTGTCACATGGTTTTGGATGATGACTTGCCAAATTTAGGGTCACATAAGACTTGAGTAAGGATAGAGGTGTGTGCGCATGGGCAGCTGTTTAATAAGGCATGGACAGACAAAGTGAGAAAGAGACAGAGGTTGAGTCAGACTGCAGCTGATCAGGCCAGCAGAAGAGATGCCACAATGGTTCCCATTCAAAGCAGCAAGAAAAAGCCACAGTTTCAGAGGCCAAATATTGTCATCAGAGAACATTAGCCAAGGGCTGAAGCACTGCCAAGAGGCAGGCAGAGATCAAAACTAGCTTTGATGGCCCTCAGTAACCCCCTGCTTCCACCACATGCACTCTCTAATATTTTGTGTCTTGGCTACTGTACACTGATTTTTGTATAAATTTCTCCACATTGGCTTTCAAGTTCAAACTGATTTGCTTTTTCTTTTCTATTCTTCTCGTTTAAAATTAGCATTGAATTACAACAATCAGCATCTCAAACCATTGCAGCACAACATTACGAGAGTCAGAGCCTTTTTCACTTAATATAAACCCTAACGCACCAAAATTCTAGGGCTGAAGGACGTTAACAGAACTAAATTAATAAAATAATACATTTTTAAATTGTCTGAAGAAAAAAAATCCTTTAGCATATCTTACAGACAAGCCATAAAAGTATAGCATTCTGGTATGTATCCTGATTGATCATTTCCAAACAGTTAAAAGAAAAGCTTAAAGATGTTACTGACTTCTATCAGGTTGTAGCTGCTGCTTGTCTGATGAGTACCTTATGAATGTTACAATTTGGGGCTCCAGCTCTATACTGTAGCATCTCATGTATTCTTGCCTATTCTAGGAACTTTTAAAACTGGATATATATAGACCTCTCCTGAATACAAGAAGAACTCTTGTAATACAAGTCAGAGAAAACACCTTTTTACATCTCTCATTCTGTCACTGTGGACCAACTTGCTACACGCTGTCAACCTGGACATGACTAATTAACCTTTGAATGTCATTATATGCATATGAAATCAGCAATCGCACTAGAAACATAAGGAAACAATGTACATATGTAGTAGAAATTACAACAGGGAACTACAATTAACCTTTTTGTGCCCAAATCCCATTTAGACCAAATTATTATTATTATTTTCTTCATTTCTGAGTTAACTAATTTATTCTTGACTGAGTCTGATGTCAAATGCAGATATATGTCATTTGCATTGACAAGACTCATAGAAATTCATGCTAAAAAAGAAGAGGGGGGGTTGCTTTTAGAACAGGGATGTCAAAGGTCAGGTGTTCAAATTCGGTGCAGAGTGTGTCCATAATGTAAGTGTATACTGGCTACCAGAGTATAAGGAAAGAGAAAGTGAAACTGAAAATCAGAGGGTGCAGTTAAACCGGCTCATCATTTCACCAGAGCCGATTTTCCACACTCTTATTCCACGCAGAGGTCCAGCACATGGATGATTACTATACTATTACTGGTGCTGCTGCTCCAGTTGTCTGGCTGGAAGACACGTCTGGCTCGAGCTGCGGCTGCCCCCCCGCAACCCCTTCCATTCGTTCCAGACTGGAATGCCTATATTTAGAGTGCTCCTTTCCGCTGTTATGGCTGTTGAATCATTAGCCTCGTTTAACCCTTCTTTACTTCCAATGGGCTGATTGGCTGAGGGCATGCCCCTTAGGAGTAGTTCTCCCCACCGCCACCAATTCCTGACTACACTGCCCCACCTTCCCCTGTCAAATGTTGAGGAGGTCCCTGCATGTGTGTGTGTGGCAGAGCAAAGAAAAAGTAGAGCCACTCGAAGGGAGCTTCTACTGGGAGCTTGGGGGTCACGGCTTCAGATGAAGGACAAAACACAAGATGATAATGATAAAGTGTGGCTATTTTTGAGATCCGCTTCTAGTCTCAGTGTGCCAGCAGCTCTCTTGTCTCTCATTTCCTTTTGTTTGACAAATCTGAGAAAGGCTGACGTAGTCAGGTTGATTGGTTTATTGGTAATCCCTTCCCCTTTCATTCAATGCACCCATTAGGCCAAAGTGTCTACATGTAGAAAAGACAGCAAAATCTGCTGAGCAGATTGCCATAAAATCCACTGAGCACATTCAGAGAGACTGCAGCCAATGGACATTTTTTCATTTTTGTACTTCATGAGTTTTCCTGTAACAATGCCCTTAGCATATAATGTCCTCTTACAACTCAATTATCACAGACAAATTCCTGCTTTGGCATAAAACCTGCTGTTGACATTTATGTGGACAACATGCCAAAACACACAGCTACACCATATTTAACACAAAGTGCACACTTATTCACAGGGTTTAAATCTAATAAAGGCTGAGTGTAAAATAATCAGAAACAATTTAAGTACTGCTTTCTAAGTTATGAAGCATATACTGACAGACATGAGTCAAAGCTAACCTCTTTGCACCACCTTGCTTTTTTTTTTTGTTTTTAGCTGCAAATTAGTCCTCCATATCCGTTGTGAGTAATATTATGCGCCAATATTTTCCAACAACCCTCAAATTAGCAGCTGTGAGGCACTCGAGGATGGGGTCTAATTATTATGGACCTGGAGTGGTTTTCTAAAATGTTTTGAATATCTGGACAAAAAAAAACATGAAATTAAAAAAAAAAAAGGTATAAATAAACAAACAAAGACCTCACATTCATCCGAGCACGATGCACGCTGCATGATGCTCAAGGCGCATCATGTCCAAAACAATTCGAGACAATCCAGCTTCCAGATTAAAGAGTTCATCACTAGCAGTAAAACCATCTTGGGCCATCACACATCTGCTGAAGGGGGATTTACTTCTTCCCATTTACATCTTGGCACCTACATCATCCCCGTCTTGCCATCTTCATAGCTGAGCACTGATAAACAACTTTGGCCTGCCAAGTTTTCGCGGTTTGTTGATTACTGTTGGGTCTGTCTTGATTTAGGGCAAGTAGGACTAATCCAAGCTGATGTGAACTATCCTATCTCTCAATCCATGGCTCCAGTTAGCCAGAGATGGCTGGAAGAGAGTTCGTCCACATGAATGCTTTTTGGTTTGAAACAGTTGAAATAGTTTCTCAGAAACAATTCCACCTTATTATGGCCTTTTTTCTTTTAACCACTGCTGTTCTACCTAGGCAGTATCTTCCAACAACCCTCTGCTTCATGTTTACACACACGTGACAAATGTGTAAATGTGATGTTCCCGTACATGCATCTTAGTATAGATGGGGATTATTTCTGAGACTGTGCTAAAAAATGATCATCTAGAAAAAGACTGTTTTTACCTGTGAAGGTTGAATGAGCATCTAAACACACCTCGCCATGACATGCATGCAGATTTGTGAAAATACACAATAAATAGACTGGGAGTGTGAATCACGAGGATCAGAAAACTCAACGTGATCTCAGTTTTTCTCATTTTTTAAATTTGATCTGATTACTTGACTTCCTTCTTCCCTCGCCATTTAAAAAGAATTTCACTCCCTCCATGAATTACCATGGAGAACACAATCAGCTGGAGCTTTCAGGACAAAAATCAAGCAGAGAAGCTCATAATCTTTCTGTTTATGTGCACAGTCATGATGACATGTCTGCGTGTGTGCGTTCATACCGGTGTGGATCTGCCGGTGAGCCTCCAGGGATTCTTCTGTCTGGAACTGGGCGCCACACTGGTCACAAACTATGGCCTTCTCGCCAGCTGGACAAGAGACAGAAAGTGGATGCTTATTACACACAATGAAAAAATATGTATATGAACTGGTGAGGGGAAAACAGGGTTAAAGCTCAGATGAGACAAATTAAAGAAATACATTTCACTCAAAACTCTGACTTGTTTATTTACTCTTATATTTTTTTGTTGCTTTACACTTAAACACATTAAGATATGTCAGCAATGTAAAAGCTTTGTTTTGTCCACCAGGGAGCACTTTATTCCAGTAATTAACTAAAAGATTTCCAAATTATGTTTGACCATATATTTGCTAATATACTAATAAAAGGTATTTCAACTAGTAAAACATTAATAACTGGCCTGAGAAAGCATTGGTGAGGCTCAAATAATCAGGTTTTAAGTTTACTGAGGAAGTGGAGAGGACTTGAATGAATGAATATTGGTTTAAACTCATTTTAATTACATTCACCTTGATGCATATCCTGTGAGAGAATTACTTAGTTTCATTTTCAGGTTACAAATGATATCTATATGATTTGGCTATAGATGCTGAAAAATGACTGATAATTTTTTTTCCACATTATTCTATAAAGACCTGACTGTCATTCTTTCAGCCTGTCTTTTTTTTTTTCAGAATTTAGATTCATATTTTTTCCACATCTGATTGATTAATGAGTGGATTGTACAATATAATTAAGCCTGCAGTACAATTAGCGCTATAACTTGATGAGTCAATCTATCCACTTTCACAATGGTCAGCTTCTGGTCCAAATTTAATGAATATGCAACAGAAGGTGTCATATCCTTTTCTGACTAATGTAGTCTAATTTCCCCCCAAAATTCAAACGCTAAAAGAAAAAAAAGAAAAGAAAGCGAGCCCAGCATCTGTGACCAACACATCCTCATTTCTAAGCAACAAATTAAGTCGATTGGCAGCGATTGTCGAAACTGCAACACTAGCGTCCTGTACCAAAGCAGCAAAAACACTGACAGAACCCATATTTGGAGGAGAGAGGTGAGGTGGTGTCTGGATCATACGGTTTGAGTAGGGTTAGAGAAACATAATGGTTCTTGTGAAATAGAGCCTTTCACAGCCATATGTTCAAAAGGCAAACTCTCCCATCTGTAACAAGCTTACTCTAAATTTTCCTGGTTACAAATCCCACCCAGGGGCCTTTCTGAAAAAGATGGACATTCCATGTGCGAGGTCACTGACAGAGATGACAATCATTTTAACCTTTTGAAAAATCAGCTACTATTGTTGTTTTTCTTTTGAGGTCAGTCTTTTTTTTTTTTTAAGCATATTTATGTATACTTTATTGATCCCCACGGGGAAATTTCTCTCTGCATTTAACCTCACTTAGTGAAGCAGTGGGCAGCCACAAATCTAGCACCCGGGGAGCAGTGTGGAGGGACGGTACCTTGCTCAAGGGTACCCCAGGGCAGCTGTTCAGGGGATTCAATCCCCGACATTCCAATCATGGAGCCACCACTCTACCTACTGAGCTATCCCTGCCATTACATTACATTAGAAACATGGCTAACAGTCCATGTTTAGGTTTAACACATTGATGAAACTGTCACTGTAACTGTCATACATCAATTATCGTATAAGCTAACTTACGTATCAACAGTGGTTGTGCACACACATACAAATCGCATTGGCTTAGTAGACACACCTGCCATTAACTTGAAGTAGGCTATTGACTCAAAATCAGTTGAGTTGTTGTCATGTGCTCTTGCACTTTTGTTGCTCCGTGCTGTTAATTCAAGTAGATCAAATAAGTAGCCCTTGAGCCGTAGTCTAAATTATCATGTTCATCTACACTTTGTGAATGTGTACAACCTTTTACAACAACTTTTAAAAAAAAAAAGGAAAGAAAAAAAAACAGGAAGCTGGCATGTACACATCCAGTGTTTTGTTGAAGGGCAAATCAGATCAGGCTCCAGCAAATGAATTTTTATTGCTTGGCAATGAGCACCATACATGCAACACACTTTTCACCAGCACACACATGCACACACACGCAGTTTAACATCTGGATGTTGTGTGTACAAAATGACTCTACGTGTGTGTGGGTGTGTGCCTGTTTCCAGTGCAAGCACAGAGCAATCTCTACTGACTAGACCTTGGTTTGTTCTTGGCACAGCCTCCTGGGTTACGACACCTCCAGAGAGAGAGAGCGAGAGAGAAAGAGAACACAATGAAAACAGGAAGCCAATTCTTAGATGACAGAAAAAAAAGTCAGGGAAAGATGGCTTATGTGGTTTTGCAACCACAGTGGCATTAGGGAACGGCCTGTACTGTAATGAACCCTAAAAAAAAAGGAGAAATAACACGGACCGTACACGACAGAGTGTGCCTGCCAGAACATGCTTATGCAACAAGTTATGCAAAAGATGGTACACTGAGCGTGACAAGATCATAAGCCACTGTAATGCGACCTATAAACACTAGCATATCCTGCATTCATCTGCAGCATCACAAGATATATTTCCATTTAACTACTTGTGACTAAAGAGAGTGAGCCGCGGAGCAATGTCTTCTTTAATTGGCTGCATATTCAAGAGGCATAATTTGCTGTTTGAGCGTATGGTGCGCTGGTGTCGAATGCACAGATGAGCATATGGCCGAATTAGCCGGCAAAAGCATCCACTTAACCTTTGAGGAATAAGACATGTAGTGGAGGTGTAGGCAGAACACTCCCCACCCCCCCAAACACCCCCACTGATGTCCCTGATTTGCATTAATCGGATAGTGCCTCTTTTGCTTCTTTAACTTCTGATTCATTATCATGGAAACTGTAATTATTATTTTTACAGGCTGCGGTTGCTCTGTTAACCTTCCTTGGACTTTTTCCTCTATTGATTTGAGCTCATCGATTGCCCTTGCAGCGAGCAACTGAGACAATTTTATGAAGGCAACTTCTGACTCCAATTCTATCATATGCTGTTGAGAGTCTAAACAGAGCTCAAAGTAAATACACATTCACATTTTTACATTAGATATAGAAGCCTGTCCACCACATGCATACATTACATATTGAGGTCTTAGGTTTTAAACGTGGATTTTCTTCCAGGTAGCAACGAGGCTAAATTAATTCCCCTCATCTAAGAAGTAAGATAAGTAAGTAAGCGGCACAGTTTCAGTTTACAAACTCCCTACATTCATTACCAGGTGCCCCTCAACGGCCAATGGGCTTCTCAGATGCCATCAGACCAAAGTGTGATTGTGCGCTGCAGCTTCCAGATGCGAGTATGTGTAACTGTGCTGCTGCATGTTCCTGTAGATCTACTGTAAAACCTGTTATTTCATAGGAAATGTGAAAATTGGTGTTCACTGATGTCTGCAAGGTACTCAGCTTTACACTTGCATAGTAACCAGTAAGTAACGATTTCGCCTGAGAGACAGTGGTGCAGCACTATAACCACTCTTCTGGGAGGCCAAGAGGCGTGTGCTAAATGGGCCAGGGATAGGATTTTAGTGCAGGGCATGCCCCTGCTTGTGGCACAAGGACATAAATTGTCAGGAAATGCCTGCATGGTGCCTTGCTTCAAGGAGAATGGACTTGTGCGAGGTCAATGTAGGGCAAAGGGGGTGGAAAAGTGGAAGCACAAGAATCCAGGGTACACACCGCCAGGCAGCCACCCAGCCAGATGACCGTCACTCTAGTTAGCCAGCTGAGTGCTAACGGGGGGCCCCTCCACTTGGTAACAGCCTCCATTAGCCATTTTTGGTGCCAAATTAAAGTGATAAATCTTGAGGCCCCCTTTGATCACAAGAGAGTGAACTTGTTAGTTAGAGGGAGAAGGGAGCTGGGATAGAGGAGACACACACTGTTACCCTTGTGATTTGTGTCCTAAAATAATAAACTACTGCCTTACCAGGGGGGCCCATTCAAATCCTCACTGTAGAGTCTAAAGGAAAATTCTTTTACCACTGAAATGATCTTGAGCTTTCATTTAAATGAGTCATATTTTAATTCTCACAAAACTAACAAAAATGATGGCATCGTAGAGGAGCTCAACGGGGAACATATAAATGAATGAGCACTCACAAAATAACATGATGTAAATACAAGTTATCTGTCAGAAAATCTAAAAGATGAAAAGAGGAAGAAAAAAATAAAGGAATCTCCAAATGCCTAAACTGCTGTTAGCGGGGACTCCCATGTTACTTTTCCACAGATTCAGGCCTTTGCTGACATAATAAAAGTTGCACAACGCATGATGAGTTGGTGTGTGTGTGTACATGTGTGTTGGGAGATGGGGATAGAGTGGTGATCAGGTGCCACATGCCGCTGAAGCCACTTCCTTTTTCACTTCTCCTTTGTCAATATTGCACAACTGCTGTTGCAGAGCAGTTTGGCTCAGTTATTTCATAATAAAATACAGTAAAAGAGAACAAGAGAACAGAGCTCCGTGCCCAACAAGTAAGCATCCTACAGTGCCCAGCAGCAAATACTAAAGTAATGGTTCCACATACACTATACGCCTGATCCATCTTATCCCACAGATAAAGGAGACTTCCCTTCAGGTAGTGCTTTGGTGTTTTCCAATAACCTCTTGGTACACTGGGCACATTAAATTGGCTATTGTTTCTGTAAATGCATATTCTAGTTAGAGGAATGTACATTTACAGGCTGAAAACCGTGCCACTTTATTTCAATGTATTCTTCCTTGCTGGTGCATTACTGGGTATTTAAGGTGTCTTTGTCCTTGCTGAGGAGGTTAAGTTAGAGCCCACCTTCTATTAGATTGGTATTTTAGATGGTCAAGAGCACTGGGTAAAAAAAAAATTTTAATAAAAAAAACAAAAATAACAAAAAACAGAAAGTTGGGCCCAACATGAAAGTCAAGTCAAGGAAAATAAAAAAAAAAATATTTATATATATCAAAGAGTTTATCTGTATCTCAAAAACCTTTTTTCAAGCAAGCACGTGCAAAAACACACAAAAAATAAACATCCTGAGTCGGCTTAATGTTCCCATAATGCTTGCAAAAACAATTTCACAAATCTTCCCATTCAAATTTTTCTTCACTGTTTCTCTGTTGTGTTCTACACTTTAAAATTGTGGTTACCGTTGTGCCTAGTTGACTGTAGGTACTTAAGGCTGTTTCACTTACAGTAAACTTAGTGGTTATGGGTTTCCGTAGCAGTGACACGGTCTTCATCACAAGTAGATGTGTTGAAGACCGTGGATAAGCCCACAGCCTTTCCAAGAAAGCGATGGTGCGTTCCCTTGCCTGTAATTTCCCCTGACATGCTAAGTGCTCATTCTCCAATTTCCCTAAATAATGTGGTGATGGTGTAATGTTTTATTTGCTATTACACTCATTCCATGTGAGCATGAAATCTGAGTCTAATATGAAAACTATCGTTCTCTTATGATGCTGAGGAGGAGGAAAGTAACCCCACTGCCCATCTGGGTATTTATGGGTGTGATTAACGTATTTGGGTACAGCAGCACACACACAACGCACATCGCCACGCTCGCATCATCTAGTTCAGCAATGTGATCTCATAATGCCACCATTCAGAAGCTCTTCTCATTCAAAAGAATTTGTCAGACACAGAAAGGCCTTGTTTGTTTGGGCTGATAGTTCTGTTTTTCCTGCAGCAGCAGAGGAGCTTTTTGTTTTTGTTTTTTTAAAAAAAAACTACATTCCCACACTTGACACTTACTTGTTGTCCCAACCCACTTTCACAGGTAGATCATATATGCTAAGATTGCAACAGATGGCCCCCCCTTTGGGGATCACAGTCTAAACAGAATCTTTCATCAAAGACAATCACAGAATTAAACATAAGAGTTAGAGAGTCTGTCTGTGCTCATAGCAATGTACGAAAAAAACAAAAAAACAAAAAACTAGGCCACAATGTTGATACCAAAGTTTAACATTTCATCCTGTATGGGAGATAAAGAAACAAATATTTTTCTTCTGTAACAACCACTGGCCATTTTGTAACATGATTGAGCCATCAATCTGCCCGTTGCAACACATGAAACAGTTTATCTATTTTTTTTCTTTCCTACCTAAATACAAAAACAGGATTAAACGAGCAAGTGTTTAAAAATCGGCAAAGTCATGCCAAGTCCATCTGTTTCCTGCAACACAGTCATGAGAATATCTTGTCAAAAGGCCTTACATGACCACTTGCATGAGTTGGCATGACACTATTTAGCATACACACAGACAGACGCACACAACACATACTTAACAGTTTAACAATGGAGCTGTGCACAGAGAGTTCTGTACAATCCATTACATGTAGAAACAGACAACTAAAACAAAGCCACAATAAACAAACTGTTCAGCTATGAATAATTTACCAGATGTCTTTTTTAACTTAACTGCAGTAAAGACAGTAGTATCAGCAGTTGTATTAATAGTGCAGACTTGCAAAAAATAGCCTAACCTGTGGTAATTGTACACACGTTGGTCACCGCGTGCGCAAATTATATCAACACTTGTTAACGTCTCCTTTCAAATTAGAGGTGTCACTGAGCAGGAAAAGACATGGCTACATCCCTGGAAAACAATAGAAGAGATGATGCACACTAGGTCGAGTGTAAGAGGCTGCAGTCTGTTGCAACAACCTCCCTTTAAGAATTTTGAGCCAACTGGGAATCCCTATACTCCCGCACTGATGGGATTGCATGGAAGCCTGTAGAGAGCGATCTGCACACACAATCCAGCTCGTCCAATATGCATACGCGCCAGCCTCACTGTGCATGCCACGTTACAAAAATTTGGTGATGGGCGACCAGCTGAAGCACTACCAAAGTGCACTGTGTGCCAGCAGCAATGACTTCACTTTTGGCGTGCACTACCGTGTGCAAGGGTGACAACGGAGATAATATACCAAGCTTCGTGTTAGCTAAGCATGTAACAATTTTGGAGTTCCCTGACTTTACACCACAATTCTCTAAACTTTATCGTGGTTTTACTGACTTTAAGCATAACTGTTGCCCTTTAGACAATGGCCTGTTTGTCAGACTTTGTGAAACTACCTTCTAATTTGAGCATTTTTTTTCAGCTTACCACAACTATAATAGTTTATTGAAAATGTCAAAGGAACATGTTCAGGTTTTCTCAAGTTTTAATATGAAAATGATCTGCTGGATTCTAACGACAGAAGCTTAATCTGGAAATCTATTTTGTATGCTCTGTTAAGCAGGTATTGCCATCTGGCCTAAAAAGGTGTCTCAAGTAAAAAATCCCCATTAGAGCACACATAGAACGGACCACAGTGACCTGAAAAATTGTACTAATGTTTGACATAACAGCAGTTAGGTCAGATATTAAAAGCCCACTGAGACGTTGCAGTGCCCAGAAATTCTTCTAGGATGGATGACTCCCCCCCCACACACACACACACAAAAATAGCCGTAGGAAAGTTAACTTGACATGACATAATCTTACACATGATTTTTTCACCCACTTTAATCCCCCTGTGCAACATTTGTTTGCATGACATACTTTTCTGTATGCGCACATATTTCTGCTGGAAGTGTCTGAAGGATCTTTTCTCAAGAGTCAGAGAGGCTAAATGGGAAATTAAAAAGGCTAATTACAGTGTATATGTCGATGGCCGGCCAATATCACACTCAGTGGGTTTTTTTAGCAGTGTAAACAGGGCAGGCGAGAGAGCAGAGAGGCAGATTAGGGAGGCAGAATGTGTGTGTGTGTGTGTGTGTGTGACAGAGGGAGGGAGGCAGACAAGCACAGTCACCAACAAAAACATAGCCTGGCTGTTCACTGAGCCTACATAAATGGCTTACGTAAGAAAGTACTCTCAGTACCAAAAAACAGCAAAAATCCATAAACACACACAGACAGCCCCATTCGCCCCCTCCCCCCACTCCCGCACACACACATAAACACATTCATACACACATATTGGTCTCACCACACTTCTGAGGACTTACATTTATTATCACAACGACAAAAAAACATTTCTGCTTTGTATTTTTAGATTTACACTGTTAATCTTGACCTTTAAAAATAAACCGAAACGTTGGCCAAAATGACAAAATATCAACAAGAGAAAAAAAAAGGAGATTTATTTGCAGCATCTAAAACTCAATCTGGTTCTCACACACACACACACAAATAGCACAACAAGTATACACGCATTCATGGGAACACACACAGACGCAGTATGCTGTCAGAACAATGAGTACAGACACCACACGCTCTCTCATCCCCCACTCCCTCCCTTGCACCCTCTACCTTCAGCGTTATAACGAGCTCTGCTGTACAGTTTTATTTACACCAACCTCTTATCAGCAGTACAGCAGCACAGAGGCTGCCAATTGGAGAGGACAGGCCACAGTACTGCCTGTACCCTGTAGTGGAGTAGGTGTATATCGCCATGCCCCCAGCACGTTTTTATCAAGGCTTGGAAAAAGTCTGGGCTTGCGCCAGGCTGCCTCTCAAAATAATAAAACACACTCACATGCAGGCACACAGAAACAGGATGAGTTGGCAATAACGCACCACGACTACAAGCACAACAGTACACAGGTCACACAGCACGAGTACAGCTAAAAGGGATTTAAGTCCTTTTAACAATCTTTTTCAGATGCAGGCATTATGCTACATAAATATTAAATATCTATCTGAAGGCCTCGAGGTGAAAAAGATGTAAACACAAAAAATTGTAGAATTGTCATCACTTACAGTACAGTCAGAACTCAAACCCTGAGTTTTGCAGATGATGTGATTCTGTTTGCCTCATCAAACATGATTAACAGCATGCACTGGGGCAGTTTGCAGGCATATGTGAAGCAGCATGGAGGAAGTTCTCCACCCTCTCCACCTTCACGTTTTGTTTTTTGAAAATAATGGATTGCTCCTTCTTGGTTGAGTTGCCTTAAATGCTGGAATTTACAAATCTCTAATGTAGAGCGTGAGATCGACTGATGGACTGGTAGTCATGGCAGGTGATGTGCTCCACAGAGAGCAGAGTAGAAGAGCAAAACTTTGGTTTCACCTATGAGGAAGTGACAGCTCCCATAAAGGAACGCTAATCCAATTGTAGCAGAGTGGCAAAGTACTAAAGTTAGGACAGAAATGCCATTAGCTAGATAAACTTGCAGATTCATGGGCTATATGGCCTAAATTACCCTCATGTCTTGAAGCCCTCTTGTTTGCTAATGGGGCAAATAAGAAGTGTGGAATCTGTAACAGGACATGAGGAGACAAATAGCTATAGTAGTAAAACGAACTGATATGGTGTAATTACAAAGTGTACCTAGCAAAAACAAAGTAGCTGTACACGGAAAAACTTAATGTCCTAGTAGATGATATTGCACTACCCATAAAACATGCACTGGTTCTCACAAGTATCAAACAGACTTACACAGGCAGAAATGACTTTATGGTGTGAGCAAACATGGCAATATAGATAAGACGAGATATTCTATGGGAGGTGGAGGGGTAGACAAGCCATCAAAAGCGCAAAAGCGAACATGTTTGCTCTCGATGATATTGTTATCGACGGAAAGGAAAAAGAAATCAAAGGGAAGCGAGAGAGCACGAGGAAGAGAGAGGGAGAGAAAAAGGAAGCAGATGAAGACAGAGAATATTCAGGTCGCATTTGACAGCTTTACGGTCTGTTGCGCCGAATGGGATGTCTAGGGACGTGGCAAAGCAGACAAATATTGACTTGCAGAGCGTTCGCATGCACACACACGTACACAAGCGCACGCACACACAGACTGGGAAAATACACAATACACTTCCACACCAAGCCTCTAAATTCAGCCCCCCTTCAAAATGGATGAGCTCACATTGCAACATCAGTCACCCTTGTTTTGTTTTTTTTAGCCAAGCTCAACCTCTTAATCCATTCTGCCTGCAAACCAATTTGTTTGTCCAGTAGGTCATAGACAGTTTCCTGCCCTAACTGTTCCCTGTTCTCATGTACTGTTTATTTCTCCTTCGCCTTTGTGTTACTTTCTCTGAATGATGAAGTCTTTTCCAGAGCTTTCTGCTTCTTAGGAGATTCTGGGCATGTTAGTTCGCCTTTCCCGTATTTGCTTCCTTCCTTGTATTTCTTTCTGACCAGTTCCCTCTACTTTCAAATTGTCTTGACAACAGAGAAAGCTGGCTTGAAGTGTGCACTGAAACAAGAGGAGATCAACACAAGTATAACTTAAGAGTGTTTCTTTTTCATTTAGTACTATCAGATTTTTAGTCAACGTGTCAAAGGGTAGCTAGTATTAACATCCTGACAACTGATATCTTATTATTTTTTGTTTTTACAGAGACACCACTCTGATTTTGAAGTTTGTTTCTGTGTATGTTACTGAAAAACATATTACCTTATTCAAATTTTAAAGCCCATTATGTTTGCTTGATTCCTGTTGAGCGCACCTTGGCAAACGCCCAGAGGTGGCAAAAGTACACACATTGTTCACTTAAGTAGAAGTGCAGATACCTGTGTTAAGAAAATGCTCTGGTTAAAGTTGAAGTACTGATACAACTTCTTTACTGACGTGGAAAAAGTGTAGACTCTGAAATGTGCTCCAAGTATAAAAGCAAAAAGTAGCTCTTCTACCACCTGTTTTGTGAAAAGCTAACTAATCCGCCACCTGCCATATTAATCTAAAAATGAAATAAAATTACTAGAAGGGAATAAAAACTTAATTTCAACTTAAATTCTAATTTTAATGACAATAACACTGTATTAGGAGATATTTCATGGCCCATCACGACGTAATTCCACCCCCTAGACAGTAGAAAGCTAGCTCATTGTTAAAATTCACCAAATGATTTTATTCAACTGCTGTCTGCATACCCTGGTGTAACCCAACACTGAACATCAACACAAAAGCTGCACTGCACCACTCTAACGTACTGCTTTAATGTAAACTTCACCACAGTACTGCTAATTAACCAGTGTAGCCTGCAAAAAACTCTGATATTTCCATACAAACTTTGAACAATAACAGTTAGTATTTTATTTTTGTATAGTAATAGTACAGCATGATGAAAAATCATCAAGCAGAGAACCAATCTGAACAAATCTGAAATTAATTGTGATATTTTGTGTAAGATTTAAATTTCCACTTTATCAAATGTCATTGATTAGTTCTTGCTTTAAAACTACTTTAATGTCCTGTCTCACTTACATCTTTCTCCACCTCTGAGTGAAGTTAGCTCATTCTTTTCTCTCTCTGGGGTATAAAGCAAACGTAGCTAGCGGTTTTATCATAAACTTCACAGATACAGTTTGTGTGTGTGTTGATATTTGTTGAGGTGTTTAAAATGTTGCATTTGAAATTACCTGCCACTTAAAAAATGTTACTCTTTGAGCTCGCTCCTCTTCTCTGTCCTGAACGAGATACTGAAGTACCACAACCACAACTTATTGACATGTGCACCAAAATTACCATTCCAGATGCTCCAGCCCACTTTAACCCCTGAGTATAGCACTATAAACTCACTGTGTGCAATAAGCACTGGTGATGGAAATACCAACAGGACTGTCTTGTATGCATTATTGTTCCCACTACCGATGTAATATAATCAATTAATTCCCCTCAAATGCGTTAAACCTGAAGTAACCAGGCTGTTTTGAAAATGTAAGGCGTAGAAAGTGAAGATATTTGTGTGTAAGGAAAAGTAAAAAGTTATCAGGAAACTAAAGAAAATACGATTCAGGTTGATCCTAGAGGTGAAAGATGTTGAGGGTTTTCGATGTTGCTTTCAACCCCTGTACATTTTCAAAATGAGAAAAGAAAATGAGGTTTTGACATGTAGCCATGTTTCCTGAAATCCTTAGAAATGAGGCTATCTTCAGGGTCTTGGGTGGATGATGTATGCTTGTGTCGGGAGACGTGGAAGAGGATAAAAAAGTGCAGGACGGGAAGCAAGAGCTGGATGCACAGAGGAACCACTGGAGGCTATTTTGGTGTGAAGTGGCAGGAAGTGAATTAGGTTGCCACAAAAATGCCAAAGTAGGGCTTTTCTTACAAGTATCTGGATCCAGTTTTAATAGACACTGTTTGGACAGAAACAAAAGACCGGTTTGCGCCACGGACCGGTTTGTGGCCGACAATATTTTCACGGACCGGCCTTTAAGGTGTTGTGGATAAATACAACAAAATAAAACTAGTACTAGTACCGAAAAAAAGAAGATTTATTCATAACACACGTGAAAAGACCCAGGAAAACCGAGTTAATGATAAAAATGATAACAAAATAATACTGAAAACCGATAAAAACCCTGAAAACCACACATTTCACACCTGAGCCTCAACTCTCGCGGCCCGGTACCAAACGACTCATGGACCGGTACCGGTCCGAGGGTTGGGGACCGCTGAGTTAATATGTGCTTATGTAAACAATCTTCTTCTGTAGCCTAAGAATGTATATTGATCTATAGAAAAAAAACCATCAGGATAAAATTAGCATTTTCAGCCTAAATAAAGACGTTTAACACGCTACTCATGTTGTTTTTTTTTTTTTTTGGGTTAAAAACGCTCACAAAGATGCAGCTTGGATAAATAACCTAAGCCAGATATGAATTAAAATACATATCAGCAATTTCAGATGAGATACAGTGAATATTATGTTGAAAAAAAAACCCATTATTTTTTTAATTTTTATTTTTGTTACATCCAAATAGCCTACATTGTTGAGCTGTTAGAGATTTCAAGACTGCCACTACTATGCGGCATTCAGCCTAAACAAAGTATATCAGTGCTGGATGTTAAAGTGTTAATTGCAGACAATTATATCATGACAATGTTAAAATGTTTGGATTTTACTACTGATTACTAACCATCAAGTAGCAATTATCAGTCTTATCAGTAACCACACCTCATACCAGAACTACATGTGAGGTCAGACTTCTAAATATAATCAATATGGCATTCAGTTCAAGGTCGGCCTATAGCAACTTGTAAGTACGATGTTAATGTGTAACTCAAAATGACTCACAGAAGAGCAACTAAAAGATTTACCAAAGAACTCCAAGGCTACAGAAGCAGTCCACCCATCCACTGAGAATCAGTCACCATGCATTCTAAATTAGACTAACAGTAGTTTTTTTAAAAATGATATTGTTAAGCAAGCATACGGTCACAATAATTCACGAGCATTATGTGGTAAATGTAATGTAAAAGATGGCTGCAAAAGCAACGTTTTCTTTTTTCTTGCTCTTTTAATTCTTCTAAGGGAGCTCAATTCTAAGACTTATTTCATTTGCATCTGAGGCTAGAGACTGTTACTGTTAAATTTCCACTGCCTAAAAACTTCAAACTAGCTCCTTCACCCGTGACAAGTTTTCCAAATCAGTCCAACATAAAACAGAAGCTGGCAGAGTTTGTCAAATAGCCACCCAGGAGTCTGGATCTTTCCAGTGTGGCCACAGTGTAAGCAGTAAACACATTTATGGAAATGCAGAATTTGACAGGTTCTGTATATAAATTACAAGACTGCAACAATGTTAATGTCAACTTGGCATTGTAATAGGCTAAACAATATAGCTAAAGAATGTCTATATTTAACACTTGTCACAAGTCCAAGGAATCAAGGAAACTTCACTAGAATCAGCTGGTAGCAACAAGTCTGTCAAACTGTACTAGAAAATAAAGATTTTTTTCCTTAATTTTCCAACACAATCTTTGTCCATTTGCTTACAAAACCAGTAATTTAGTATTTCCCCATTGAACACCTCTGTGGTACGGGCTAGGAAAAGACCAGTCTGGCTTTAAAAAGATAACACCCAAGCACGCTCTCTCCTTGACTTCAGAGAAATAACCAGTGAGAACAGACTCAGTTTACTGGGCCTGCAGTGTTGAGGCACCTTGGTCTTGAAGAAAATGTTGGACAAGCTGACAGAGGGACATCACCTGGCTAAGGACATGCCACTGCCAGCTAGCTCATTTACATACTATATTAGCTTTAGTCCCTGTGTGCTGGGAAGAGAAAACAAGCACAGAGCAACAAACCTGCAACTTCGACCAGCAGTTGAACTCTTACCCCTGCGACCACCACACACTGTTGCTCAGCCAGCTGCTGGGAATCCAGCAATTGACATCCTTTTTACAGTGCTGTAAATGCATTTATAGTTTAAGAGAGGAAGAGATAAGAATGCTGCTGGACTGTAGCAGGAAAACTCATTTTAGCTGTAGTTTGCTGCCCGGGGGGTGCGACTGGTAGACTGAAGTATAAGGTAATTGCTAAACAAAAAAATCTAGACATAGAATTGACACTTGATACCCTGCTTTTTTATTTCCTTCTTTTTTGGTAACAGGCAAAAAGTTTTTGGGGTTTTTTAAAGGGAAAAAAAAGAAGACCGGGCTTTCCTGGAATTTTACTGGTGGAATAGGAGAAACCATTGCAGGGCTGATATATATACATGCATGTGGAACAAACAAAGATTTTCATGTATCTGTACTTGAATACTTTTATAATTTTCCTCTCTACATTTTAAACCAAATATCTGTACTTTCTACTCCTTACATTTTCAAAATGAGCTCCTTGCTTTACGTATAATGGATTTGCTGAGTCTAAACAGTAACACATGAAAGGCAGTCCTCTTTGTGGATTAATCACCGGGTAAAAAGAGATGAAGGAGGCAAACCTGTGTGCCAAAGTCAGGGGTTAAAGTGGGCCGGTGTTTTTATTTATCGATATAAATAAACGACTGCAGGTGCCAATAAGTTGCTGTTGCAACTTGGGCAACTAGCTACCGCTACAAAAGACGAGCAAAAAGCATGAAGACAGTATCATTTTTTAAGTGGCAGGTAGGTTCAAATGCAACGTTTCTATCAGCTCAACAAATGTCAGCAGACACACAAACTGTTTGTGTGCATGTTGAAAAAACAGTGTGTTGCTAGCTAAAGGTTCGGCTGCTGCATTTCACAGGGACAGAGAAGAAAAAGAGCTAACTTCACTCAGAGATGGAGAAAGATAAGGAGAGGAAGAAGAGAAGTTAGATGTAAAGGTAAGGACTGCTCAGTAGTATTTGATAAACTGCAAATTTAAAGCTTACATGTAAGTCCTCGTGTTTTTAAATCAGATATTGCGTCTGTACATGTGACATTATGCTTTTTTTCATTTTGTGAAACTGAGGTAGACTAACTGTGTTATTTAAAGGTTGCATGAAAATACTCAGCAGTTTAGTGCAGGATAAACAGGTTAGCTTGGCTACACTGTGATGCATTTAAAGGTTCTCCCGACTGCTGAATCCCATTGTAGCCTCTTCCCTATTAATTTTCCTGTTTAGAGCCAAAGTCACTCTACAGAGGAGGAAAGAAAAAACAGAGCTGTTGTTTCTATATTCAATCTTTTTCTATGTTCATGTTCTACTTAACTATTTAACACTGAGTGCCTTTATTATAATTAAAATTATAATATGTACTAATATTAATTTATCAACATAACATTAACATAACACAAGGTTCAGTTAATGTTGCACAAAAACTGCTCTTGAAAGAGTTACCTATTATTTTCTTTGAGTTTGAGCCCATACCGATACTTTTTCACTTTTACTTGAATAGAGCTGAATCAGTACTTCAACTGTTACTGGAGTATTTTTTAACACTACTATCTGCACTATGCCACCTCTGCATTTTGTACTTCAAAAACCTATCACTGTTATCCTGCTCGTTTGTCTCTGCTCTTTTATATGATAAATCAAAATGATACACGAGATGAGAACTTGCGGCAGAAGTTGGTTGGTGGCCATCCCAATGTCCCTCCCCGTCTCACAGTCAATACCCTGTAAAGATTTAGTGCTTAGGGCCCATTATTTTCTGCTTTCAAGTCAGACATTGTCAAAGGTAACACTGAGTTTATTAAGGTTGGAGACATGAGTGGAAATCAGGGAATACAGAGTTGACTGGGTATAAAACTGTAAGAAAGAAGGGGAACTCTGATTTCTGTTGTGAAATTTTACAGGAAGTGTATACGCTCAGAGCAAAATGTAAAAAAAAAAAATGTGCACATGAAAAAAAAAGCATTTTGAAAAGATAATTTCAAATATTTCAACATTTTAGTTACGCTCTCCAGTCTTCTACCTGTTCCCATACCACAGTGTGAAGATTATTTAATTGCTACACATGTGTTATTGCTAAGAGGCCAAGCTGAGCCAAAGAAACAACTGGAGAAAGAAATGCAGAAGATAAGAATGGCTAAGCAACAGGAAATACTTGAAGCATGCAGTTTTTTTTTACTGCACTCAGGTGCATTGATTTACATACTTGTTTATTTTGTTTGATTCCAAAATCCTCTCTTCCACCCTGTTAAATCTTCCACATAAAACTTAATAAGTACTGACTTCAAACGGACAAATTGGATCAATTAGGGAAATCTCACAACAAGAGCTATTTAGGCGAATAAACTTACCTCAAAATACCACAGAACTTGAAGTCATCAAGCCTGCATTATCTGCCAAATGACACCATACAGAGGGGTTAGTAGCGCTTTTCCATTAGGTCATCTGTTTTTCCCTGAATGGGGTGTCAGAATGAGGATATTATTTGTTGAGTGAACTCAAGAAATGATTAAGAAAATCCCCGTGCTAAGATCCTGTCCAGACGAACACCACAGATGACACCGATTTCCAATTAGTTATCATTTACGCAAGCCTGAGATTACTTTTCTCACTGCCTTCCTCAGCTGCTTTCATTTTGTGAGACAATAAAGTTAAAAGACAAGCAAGTTTAATTACGTATATGTTTTTTCATAGATTAAAAAAAAAAGAAGGAGAAACGTTCCGTTAATTGTAGTTTCTGACTGAAAGCAATTCTAGTTTTACTCTACATTTAATGTAGTCCAAGGTAATCTACCTCGGATCTTGCACTCATTACATAAAGTGCGAGAAGGCACTATGGTATGATTGAATGCTATATAAATAAATGCATGGATAAATTTGAAAATGAGCTCTTGTGCAAAAAGAAAAAGTAGTTAATCATTTTCCACTTTTTACTAAAGTTTTGAAGTTTTCATGTGAGGAGTTGCCAGCGCTTCTCCGTCTGCAGACCCACCACATTGTGCACGGGCAACCGCACAGCTCTGGATATAGATACAGCAGAACTGATACTGTAGAGGCAATGACAGCTCTTGGCAGGCAGCCAAAAGTAGGGAAGTGTGTGTATATATATGTGTGGGTGGAGGTGGCGGTGGTGGTGGTGGGGGGATACAATCAGCTGAGGCAGAAATAGGCCAAATGGTGACTGTATGGTTCAAAAGGTTCGTCTGTCCTCTCTAGCTGCTCTCTGAGTAGGGCTTTTTCCCTCTTTTCCTGCTATTACTTAAAGCGCTATGAAATAAATTCCTTTCTGGGCAAGCATTGAATTTTCTTTTATTTATTTATAGCATGCAACGACTTTGTGCACTGGGATGTGCCGTCCGAATCTAAAGAGGCCAAATGCCTCTTTAGACTTGCTAAACCACCCGAATAATGCTAAATGCATTATGATCTAATGACTAAAAACCTGATTTATTTTTATTTTTTTAAATCAACACATTTTGACATTTTTTTCTGCAACCATGCAAAGGCAGTAAGGTTGTGACATTTCCATTAGTTGTAAAGTTTTTGAACAATAAAACGAAAGCTTTCTGCATCATTTAACAACCGGTTAAGATTTTGTCACCTTCTAGAGCGTGTAACATTAAAAAGATGAAACTTTAATGGCCTGTGTTTAACTGTGCCGCAAAAGTGACAGAATATAGAGGGTTTTCTTTGTGCTTTTTGATCTTTCAGGAGCCGATTTCCTCACTTCAACCAAACGGATGGAAACATCCTCAGTTTACATACAGTAGAGTTTCTTTTCTTTTTTTAAAGGTTTGGTTTAAGTCTGAAAGTAGGTGACAGTTTGACAGAAACATCTGTGTTGGTGATGATGTGCTGCTCTCATGCTGGGTGCGCTCATTATGTCTTTGTACTCTTTTGTCTTTCAGTTTAACCCACAGATATTTCTTTATTTATTTAACGCGCATTTGTAGTAAAGTTTCTGAGGAATTAGCGCTGTGGTCTCATTTCCAGCTCGGCACATGCTGAGGCTCGTGCGGAACCTCAGCACATTTTAGTCAATGGGTACTCATTTAAGGTAATTTTTCAATTTGGAGGGTAGCCCTGTAGACGAGTAGTCTACAGTAGAGAGCATGAGAGGTGCTGGGACTGTTGCGGGAGCTCACATGAATAAATTGTTATGTAATACTAACCAAGTAGTTTTGTCTCTTCCCCTAATATTGCCTGAAGTGAACTTTCGAGTGTGGCTCCCTTGTTCATCATTGTTTCTGAGTACAACGACTGTAAAACAGGTTGCTGGTGATAATGTCATGGCTGGGAACATTTCCACGCAATTCCTTTTTAAAACCATCGAGTAAGCCAAAGATGTTTTGGGCCAATGGATGCAGACATTACAAGGTAATCAGAAGCAGCAGCGCAATGTCATATCACACAGACTGCCACAGGCATAACTGGACAAACAGTGCTGTCAGGATAACGTTGTTTCTGTTGTGTTGTATTTATTTTGTTGTCTGTGGCATGCTCGCACAGATCATAGCAGCCTTTAGTTCTCCAAGAGTTTATTATTCTAAAGGTTCCAGTCCTGCCTGCTTTGGCGTCAGGCAGTTCAGGCAGCAGACGCTTCACTATTCTGTTTGAGCTAAGAAGAGAAAGATAACGGACAATAATGTTGTGAGCTCTGGATCGACTGGCATCTTTGTCTATTTGATATGTTGAAAACCTGAGGAGTTATATATTTAAATCAGAATTTAAAGCACAACTTGTATAAGACAGACATATAATATAGGCTGTTATAGATATGGCGGTGCCTAAAAGTCTGTGCAAATTGTTTCCGAATCGGTCTATAAGACACTGGACTAATAGTTCCAAATCAATATACTCTGTACCACCTAAGCCCCCCTGAAATCCTCGGGGGCATGGTGGTGGGGGGCATCCAACCAAAAGCCTGTTTACTCCCGGATTGAACTGCTTTTCCTTCTGACCAGTCGTATTAGTATTCCGTGACCACTCGCTTGTTTTCAACAGTTATAACACAATATCCATGCTTTGCTTTTATGTCGCACCTCCCAGTGGAATTAGTAGCATAAAAGCAATCCTTGTGTGTCCTGGCTACTTCCAGATGGCTTTGGGAGTGCTTTTATCTTTTCCCTCTGCCTCGCTCGCTCCGTCTCCTTTCACTTTCTCTTGCTTTCTTTCTTCCCCCCACATGAAAGTGCCGTCGGCAGATCTTTGCTTAGCCGGGTTCATTCTCTCTTCATCCGAAAATATAAAAGTTTCAAAGAGCATTTCATGAGGGAGCTCTTCCATAAATGGGATTCATAGCTTTCTAATCTGTGCTGCGAAATTGATCTAAAAAGTTTCCCAGAGCTATTGGCCAACTTACATAATGCAATAAAAGGTCGCGCCTGAGAGAATATTTACTTTTATTACCGTTTGTGTCACAAACAAACCCCTCACTCAGCCTTCTCAGTTGGGGCTGTAACAGAATTTTGATGCTTTGCAAAAGAAAAAAGTCTTTAAAACATCTCATACAAACTTACAAACTCTTTTCCTTTTTTCTTTTTTGGGAATATAAAGCAAATTTGGAGCCAGCTGTCAAAAACTAAAACAGCACTGATGGATTTGATTTAATAATATAAAAGCGGGCAAAATTAAACAGCAAAATTTAAACGGTGCGCAGCCTGGATGCTGTGTGAAGTGGGCAAAGACAATGACACTTGCATAATTCATGAGGCTGTCACATGGCGAGGTCAAGACGCACGCACGCACGCACGCACGCACGCACACACGCACGCACGCGCACGCACACGCACACACACACACACACAAAAAGCATTTGTCTGGCCCCAGAAACGGCAATCCCTTGAAAAACCGCCTCGATATGAGGCACGGACGTGATGATAATCTAAGAGAAGAACAACTGGGCAGGACATGCGAACAGAGAGTGTGACTGTCTACGCTGACGTGAAACCTGCCTAATTACACACACTGTCATGACACAATGAAGGAGCTGTCAAATTTGATTGGCTAACTTCCATTTCTGCCGATGTCAGTGCATACCAGGGGCTCATTAGAGAAAGTGCGACAAGTGCTAGTGAAAATCTAATAGCCAGCGTGAATGTATGACACACTGTTATATCATTACAGGAACAATGTTTTACTGTTGGACATAATGCTGAAGCAATCTGAGGCATTTTTTAAATGAGAACAACGATTTTACCCCCGTCCCTGGCAGGAATTGGTCACACGCCGTCTATCTCATGGATAACTCTCACTTCACTTCCAGGTGTGACTCCCTATCCAGCTTGTGAGAAGATGATGGTAACAATACACAGAGAGGGTTGTCAGAGCAAGCTCTGATTTGATACGACAGCAAGTGTTCAGCTGGCTGACAGCTACAGAGTCTCAGCAGCACTCACCACAGGCAGTTTACATGACATACCACCCTTAGACATAAAGCACATTTCATGCTTGGATATTAGCACACATGACTAAAAGACTGTGGTCATACAATAGACTATTAAAGTATAGGCCTGTTTTAACTACACACAACCCTTTGGTTTTAAATGAGTCCTACAGCAACTATAACATAGAAACTTTTTTGCATAGAAAAGTTACTACATATTATATAAATATATTTAAATTGATGGGCTCATGTTCTTCCTTTGAGCTTGTGTTTCCTGCTGAAAAAGGCATTTTTTCTTCTCTTCTGCAGATTGTTTCCACCCTCACACTCAACACAATTTGACTATTAGGTGGAGAGAATTAGTTGGAACCGTAGAGTTAGTATGTGGCAAACAACGTCATGGCCACCGCATTACAAATGCATCGATCGTGTCGTTACAGTCTATCGACAGACAAACAAACACCGCGTGAAAACGAGCTTGGCGCTGTCCTGTGAGCTGTCCTGTGTAAATGTCGCGCCGGTTACTTTCTGCACTGGGATGTGTACATACGTGTGTGTCTCTGTGTCTGTGTGCACAAGCGTGTGTACGTGCATGTTTGTAGGTTTTACAGTCGAGCTCAATACACCCATGCCTGCGCACACACTCGCACAAAGCAACACAAATCCATACTAGCCACAGGCTCCTCTCCAATCTATTTTCTGCTCAGCTGGTTTTAAATGAAGTTATTATGACTCATTAAAATGCCCACAAGCTTGTGGAAGTCGGCCAATTACGATTTAAATTTAGCCTCCTGCTCTCACAACCTTATCTCCCCCCCACCCCTCGTACAACCAACCTCTCATCACTGCCTCTGCTTTTTTCCCCCCCTCTTTTCTTGTGGGAGTGGGGTGTTTGTAATGCATTTGGGAATCCTTTAAGAGTCCCTTCACTTTCACTCACTCACTCACACACACACACACACACACACACACACACACACACACACACACACACACACACACACACACACCTCAAATGACCATTACATACATACAGGCCTACCACGAACGTGCAAGAAGTCAGGAACTTAACGATCCTTGTGAATAATTTGGCCAAGAATAATTACATATCAAAGACAAAGATAAAAACGAAAATAAAAATCTAACTGGGTTTATATCAACATGTGCAGGCCAGACACACATAGCAGAACCTCGTCCAAATGCGGCAAATACCACTAATTGCTATTCAGAAGTGCACAACTGGACCTTGCCAGTCCCACATATACACACTCTCAAAAACACACTTTTAAGTTTTTACATAACTGAAAGCTTTTCTTGGTCAATTTTGGTTTCACTTGGTCATCCTTTTGTTTTGATTCTACCCGACAGGAAGCTATTGCCACTGCATTTCTCGTTATGCACTGTTCGTAGTGTGGTATGTAGCATTTGTAGGACCAAATTCAAATCACAGAGTAAAAGAATCTTGTTTTTCAAAGAGGAGTTTTACTACTTCTCTACACATTTTATGCTTTTTTTTAATCCCAGTGGACTACATTTTGCATTACTGGGGATTTTAAGAGTATATATATATATATATATATATGTATTACTGCATTTTTTATGATGATGACGATGATGATAATGTTAGGCAAGAAGCTTAAAGTGAAGACTTATTGTGTCCAGACAAGTACCACTGAGGATTCAATCAGCTCCGCCACTCTGTCATCCAAATGCCCCAAGACAGTCTGAAGGACCCTTTGCCTAAAAAAAGACACTCTCAGAATACCTGGAAACTAGACTGAGAAATTCCACCTGATCCTGCTTTAGCCCCCTTGAGCAATGCTCACTATTCAGCCAGTAAGAGCTCACCAAACACACATACACACACACACACACACACAGACGACCTAATTTAACATCACACTCTGGAGCAAACAAATGTCTGCAGCCTCTGTATCTTCTCCCTCCTTTTGACTTAATGGTGAGCACTGTGCGTGTGTGTGTGCGCACATGCATGTATGTGTCGCTCACCACATGTTTGTGTGCATGTGAGTGTGCGCGCGTGCTTGATTTGCATGTGTGTTTATGTGCATTCTACAGTATCATTTGAATTTCCAGGAGAGCAAATTAATTGGCAGCCTTTTGCAATAATTGACTTTTACCACACACACACACACACACACACACACACACACACACACACACACACACACACACACACACACACACACACACACA
>NW_005187416.1:307155-329289 GCF_000239375.1 Pundamilia nyererei
AGCACTCACATCTCTCTCTTAGACACATACACACATGCTGCTCGCTGACAACAAAGCTGCTGGGAGGAGGGAGGGATGATGAAGCGAATCCAAAATTCAATCGACTGTGTTCTTGTTTTGAGCAGAAGGCACACAGTGTACTGTACTGTGAGAGGCCATAAAACTCTCACTCTCAACCAAAAAAAAGAAAAGAAGAAAAAAAACCAGCCTTTGGTAGACACAGACATTTCAGCAATCACTTACCATCAAAACACTTTGTCTCGCATACAAAAATAAGACTTGGCATCAGAGCGGAATACCAAATCAGGCCCATTAAGGGAGCACAGGGGCACTCGCTACTTAGCAACCAAAAGGATTTAAAGCTGCAATATCCCTGTAATAAAAGGAATAAGATCAAGTCCTCATGTTTTTTCTTCCTGTCTGAAAATAGAGAGGGCTGAAAAGTCAACTTTTAACTTTTTGTCCAACTTTTTTGAATGACGGTCTTTAGGAGTAACCTATACCAGAGCTCTCTGAAGTAACATAATCATTATATTACGGGTTAATACGCTGCAACTGCTTCTTCACTGGTGGTTATTTGTGAGGACACATGAAAACAAATCTGCACAGTACCACTTTACCTTAAGCGAGTATTGTAATTTCAACAACTGCGCGTAATTGACTCAAAACCATCTTCTTGCTTTACTTACAGTTATGAGTTTTTCAAACATTTGCATCACTGTATATAACTGTAAAATGATAGGCAGTTTGAAAAGATATTCATATTTAACTTGTTAGACAAATTACTATTGAGACTTCTTTGGCAGAAAAAACAGCTGTCAAAAGAAGACTGGCAGCCTTTTCCAGTTGCAAATCTGTTTTTACAGTTCTGCTATACAGTTCTGCCAGAATGACAAAATTGGAAGAGAGCTATTTTTTCTGTGGGAATGAGTGAAGAGTAAAATAGAAAAACTGAAAAAATATTTTGCAAGTCTAAATATCTAAAGTTGAAATAGCAGCGTAAAAGGTTTGGACTGAACAAACAACACAAGTTATTTTATGCAAAAAAAATAACTAGAGGATAAACATGAGGACAGAATTTCATATCATCAAGTCTGATGCAAAAATGCTCCACATGCCTACATACCACCTATGTTTATACCAGAGCATTAATTATATTGCTTTGCAATATAATTTTCAGCTCTGTTGGAAAACATATCGTAATACAAAACATATTATTAGACAGTGAGACACTCATGGAAGTAAGCGATAAGGGTAATACCCTGTCAGTTGCTTCCAGGAAGACAGCTACAGGTGTCAGGTAAAGCCACGCTGACTAAAATGACATTTAAGGCACTGGCTATTGACTTTAAGGGAGGTTCCAGACACAGAGCTGCCAACCGGCCATATTGTCAGAAAAGATCATCTCTTACTCTGTTCAGCCAGGCTATTTTTATGATTTATTTCTTTAAACCACTGCCTTTCCAAGAAGCCCAGAGCACAGGTACACCGAGTTCTCACTAAGGATCGCAGCTGCACAGACCAACACGTTTTTAATGAAGCCACATTTGCTCGTGACAGTGGTCTAACAAGTTCTCCTTTCACATACTCCCCTCCCCTGCCCCTGGAAGGGAAATAAAAATACTGACAGCAGCGCCTGATGCTATAGTATTCCAAGTAGACCCCTGTGCTGTGTCACCTTCTGCCTGTCCCCCATGTGCCCTCTCATGTAATATAACCCAGCTGAGATTTCTCCAGCTGCATAATCCCAGTCGTGCTCGGAACAGTAAATCAACAGGTTGGGGGAAGTATTGCAAGAATTGCAAGAGAAGTTTTAAGTTGCACAGGAGTAATGTTATGGCACTACAAAATAAGCTACTGCTGTTTGCTTTGTCTGTCATCTTGTGTTAACCCACCCGAGAAAACAATGTGTGTGTGCATGCATTTGTGTGTGTGCATGCAGGACAGAACATCAGCTGTGGTAAAAGAAAAATGTACATGCAAAAAGCTCGACACTTTGGGTCATACTTTTGTTTTTTTCCTGAACTACTTCTTTTCCTGCTACTTGCTTTTAATAGCACTTCCCCCCCTGCCACCCCTCCCTCCCTTGTGTCTCCTGTCTCTCTTCTCACTCATGCATACACACACAGTCAGACACATACACATTTAGGAATTTTTGGCCTGGAAGGCAGTCAAGTTTCATTAATTTCTGGGTTTGGGTACAGTACAGTGTGTTCCTGGACTCACATCTGCGAGCGATCATAAATGCTGGAATGCTGGCAGAACATCCAGACCTGCCGGCACAAATATGTCGTCATCACTCTGAGGGAAGAACCGGCACAAAGCCAAAACAGCCGACCAGTTGACTGCCAAACAACCAAACGCCACGGAGATAGAAACACAGACAAAGAGCAATGGGAAAGCAGCCCTCCCGCCTCGCCACATTCATATCCAAATTCTTTGCATTTTTCCTCACCTAAATGTTCTAGACATTTACGTGGGCATCTTACTCCCACACTCAGATTGGGATCGGCTTGGAACAAAGCTTTCAATTTAAGGGAGCCAACTTAAACAGCTGGTCAAGCACAACAGGAAAACTAGTGTTTTGAATAACTCTGCCAGATTTTTCTGCAATGTTAATGCGTACTGTCCTAATCCAATGAGCTGCAGAGCAAGGTATTTAAAACAGACATTTACATGGTTATTCTTTCATCTATTACTTCTGTTTAAAAAAAAAAAAAAAGCAGTCAAGCATCTGAATAATGCAGTAAATATAGACTTTTTCCAGTTTCATGCAACATCATTCCATTACCACTTGGGCAGCTTCATCATGTGATATCGTCAATTTCTCCACACATTGGCTTTATGTGATAAACACAACACACTGGTTTTGTTTTTCTGCACGCAACCCTAAAAGATCAACCAACAAAAGATAAATTGCCTTCAGGCTGGTTAGAAACACATCTCTAAACAGTAAACCTCACACGGGAAATAACACTGTACTGGCTGTACAGGCTGACTAATGCACAAGCCAAACACAAGCATACCAAACTGATGAGGCCAGTGTGAAACACCACACAATGAGAACACATGACCCCAAAATGCCAAGAGATTATCATGTAAAGTTATGTTTCCATCAATAATGCGATGCTCTGAGATAATATGTGTTTGTGGGTAAACTGTAATTAAGCTCGAGGGCATGATGGGTAAACACCAGCTGTATCAGAACTAGTTTGCTCCATATAAAAAGTTCATTATTTCGTGCTCGTTATTTTGTAGTACTGCAAGAACTCTTACAATCTTGCACAAAGGGCAAACACCAAATACTGTGCTGGTTCATCTCCACAAAGTTTTTGACTGCATGTCAGAAACTAAGTGCATATTGAGCTATTGAATTCACACTAAAACAAAATACTTTCAAGTGTTTTTAATATCATCATTTTGTGCTTAGGTTTCAAAAGTTTCCACTGTTTAAGTAATAAACATCTGTTCCAGTTATAAGAACTAAAACAATATTTATTTTAGTAAGATTATTTTTGAAAGTTCTAATGATTTTTATAAAAAAAATAAAATCACCAAACTTCTCAGCATATCACTTTTGAAGAAGATAGAAGAGTTTCCTGAATTCGTGCCACTTTCAGTTATGTTAAAAAAAAAAAAAAGTTATTTCCCCCGTTTTTATAATTAGTGAATGGAGACATTTAAGTGGTTGCTCAAACTGGATTCACCACAGCAACTGGTAAACAACTAAAATAACTGACTCAACTAAACTCTACTGGGAAATCGAGTTCTGCCTGTTCATCTAATGAGCTAACATGAAGAAACACTAGAAATGTTAGCCATGACTCAAACTCTATAGTTCCATTACACTTGCTATTTTCAGTAAATAAATTCTGTGTCCAGATGGTGCACTCATAACAGTCATAACTCATAACAGTCAAAAACAACTGAGTGGTGTCAAAAACACCACTCAGTTGTTTTTATTTTGGCTACATAAGGGAAGATACTGATTCCAGATAGCTAGCTAACAGTGATACATGTTTTTTCAGGCATTGTGTGGCGCTACTGTTTGATGTTTGTTAGTATTAAATTGTCATCTTTAACACAGAAGCCTTTAAAATGTGTAGTCGGAGGCTGGACAAGTTGTAAATATTTATATAAAGCAGCAGCTGGCGTGTCAATCACAGCCAAATGCAATTATCCCATTTCCAATAAGTGCACAACATACTGTGTTTGATTGGAGACACTGCTCTGTTGGAAGATAACTAGTAAATACATAGTGTACGCTATGTAGTTCTCTTCTATGAAGTACCATAATAGATTCAAGTTGAGAAATGGCGAAAACAAATTTAACCTGAAAGACCTCCATTTTCTGTTAACAAAAAGACTACATACTGTATCGTAATCATGGATAAACATTGATTTAAAGGAAACAGACAGAGGTAACAGGCACTTACAAGAAGTAAACATGCAGCGTGGTTTTCCTGATTCTCTTACTAGCAAGAAACATATTACTGATACCATCTCTCCATTCATACATCTTCACATTGTGCCCTTTAGCAAAACACTTTACAGTACGATGTGCATCAAGTCTTTCTTCCCCTCTCTCTCTCATACACATACTCGACCGGCTAATCCAGGAGCTCTCTACTATGTACACATAACATAAAGTGAAGATTAAGTCTCTTAAGCTATAAAGGCAGTGAGATGAAAAGTTGGTGGTAACAGAGATGGCAATATGGGTGCTCAGGAAGAGTCTTTTTGGTAATCTTATTATACTGCAATCTCACTTGGAAAACAAACTGTGAATCATATCAGTCTGGTCTGGTCTTGGTTGGTGTGTGACAATACTCACACATGCACATGCGCACACAACTGGGTGCTGTCTGAAAGCCAGACTATTTTTGACATGGTTGAAACAATGCATTTTCACTGTCTTGTTTTTTTTGTTTTTTTGTTTTTTTGAGGGGTAATTAGTAGAAACGATACCATTTTTAAATGGGCTTACCTGTTTAAAGAAACTGCTGTGCATCACTGTATTGCATTTTCTCCACTACTACTGATGCTGATACTTTTTTTTAATGTAACATAATTTACAAGAAATACATAAATCAAATGTAAAAGCTAATTACTTTAACTGTGTAGTAAAATCAACCAGTTATCAATGAAAAAAAAAGTAAACTGAATGTATTAAAAATAAAGAAAAATAATTTTAATCTTAAAAGTGGAACAATCACTGAAACCAGAAATGGGCAGCTGATTAATGAAATGATGAATTTGCTTTTGACTAATTGCACATTTTCGTTAATGGGACACAGTAGATTTGGATGCATGTGAGTAAATGTAGGTTAAATAAGTAAACCTTTGTTTGGGATTGGTTTTTTAAGAGACCACTGAGACTGAGTCCAAGAATCTCAGGCTCAATGGGGGGGGGGGCAGCATATGAGATGACAGATTTAATACATTGATGGTCTATTGATGAACTAATTTAATGCAAAAGTTCAGCAGTACTTTTAAGTTGAGGCATTGATACTATAAAAGGTGCTGCTACAATTTCATGAACAATAACATTATGGTCCTTTAAATGCGCCCAAAAGTGGCTGAGTCAGAGTTCCCCACCCTGTTCAAGCCTCCATCTGCAGGCCTTGGCTCAGCAAAGGCTGTCAAACAGTAAACGTCAGGCCGAGATTAGAAAAAAGGAAAAAAAGAAAAGAAAACAACAACGTGGAACGGACTGAGACAGAACAAGACGAGAAGAAAAAAATAAATAGCTGGCACAAGGTAGACTGTACATACTGTACCCTCAGTGGTGGCAGGCAGCCCAGACTGGCGAGCTGCCAAGTCCTCCGTACAACAAGCACAGAGAGACAGACAGACGGGCAGACAGACAGGCAGAGAGTGAGAGACAGAGTGGAAAGCAGAGGGGAGGGAGGAGGCGGCAGCAGCAGCAGCAATGTCTGAAATGCTCCACATCCACGACACGCTGTGCATCCCAAAAAGCCTCTCCACTCTCTTGCTTCATCTCCCTGATATTCTGCCTTTTATGAAGCGAGCTGAAGGATGATGGCGGCAGCGGTGGAGGAGGAGGAGGAAGGGTGGAGGGGCTGAGGTTAAGGGTTTTGGGACTTTGTAAAGTGTCATCATTACAGAGAAACACGACCAAAAAAAAAAAAAAAAAAAGAATCCAGACGTGGTGTCAGACCGAGAAAAAGCCTTGAAAGTCAAACGGTGGAGGCGGAGGTGTAGGAGAGAAAAAAAAAAACTGAAAAAGTGCAAAAAATAAAAAAAGACAACAAAAACTATCAAAGAAGCTTTGCCTCAGCGCTGTCTCTTCCCTAACCGTCGCCCGTCTCGACAGAAGCGCTCGTCTTGCCTTTTACGCCAGACCAAAGCGGCTATGAATCAACACTGATGTGTGTAACAGTACAGGTTGATGTCGTGCGTCAAGGCTGCCTCGCATGGAAAGAGGAAAAAAGAGAAAGAAAGAAGAAGAAAAAAAAGTTTGTGCACTTGCTGCCACAGTTGCTAAAAATACACTGCCCATATCTTCCGCTCAGTTGCCATTTTCAAGGTGGAGTGTGTGGTTCTTCCTAGAGTTTTCAGTCATCTTTCTCGCTCTTTTTTTCCATTTGATCTCCTATCAGCAGAGTTTTCACCTCATGATAATGGGTACAAATTGTGAGTTTTTATTAACCTGTTGATAAAACCGCTTTCTGTTGGAAATCTATTCAAATATTACTTCAGCGTCTACAAAACAACCCGTTGGAAGACTATTTATACTCTGCTACTTTCTTCTAATTAAGAAAAAGATTCCTTTTTAAACAAGAGGCCCTGCTTTATTCAGGAAGTAATTCTGATCATAAAATCTCAAACACACATCTATCTCTCACTCTTTTTCTCCGTTTCTGTCAGCGTGGTTGTTAGTGATAAAGGTGGCGCTAAGTAGAAAATTCAGCGTGTCCCATTATAAACAGAGTTCTGGACAAATGGCTCCATCCTTGGGCCAACATTAACACAAATTTGGGGTTTTGTGTATGTGTGCAGGAGGTGTTGCCTCATGAGGTTCCATGGCTTTTACGGTGTCTCAATAAACCATCTGCACTTAGGGCCTTAGCAGTGGGGAACTCTTTGCCGCCTATAAAAGACGGTTCATTCCATTAAAGCAGTAGGCTCAGAGCACCCAGACTGCTAGGGTGTGGGTGTGTGTGTGTATGTGTGCAAGTGGGTGGGTGTAATAGTGTCAGACTCCACCAATCAATGTGTCCACTGTTCTGACTTGTACTACCTTTCAGACCTCTAATGTCACAGAGGTGTAGGATGACAGGATGATGATGTGCAGGCACCTCTTGGGTTAAGTTTCCCAGAGCTGCTCAGCTTGAAGAGTCATTTAATCCACAAATCACTGCAACTAGGTTATGCTCCACATTCACATGTTCAATATAGAATATTTATAGTAGGACAAAGCAAATGTAAGTCAACTTTTCCCTCTATTCCAATTTCAGGCAGCAGCAACTTCAGTACTGGAGTCTATTGTAAATGCTTAAATGTAAAAATCAGCTTGCAACAAATATATTCTGCACAGTGCATTTATGGTCTATAGTGACAAATCAGTCTTTGTATCTGTTAACAGATGCTAGCATGATTATGACAACTTAAGAGTATGAAGTTTAAAGCTAAAATGCATGTTTAGCCCATTAGGTCATATGTATTTTTGTATCACTGATCACACTGAAAGCCTGTTACAGTGTATTTGGACTCTATTAGTCCTAATTAACTATCAGTAACTATAATAACTACAACACCACCTACTTTCAGGAACATAAAACAGTTTTATGAGTTAACTCCAAGGCTCTAACTACTATGTATGACAGTGAGGTGGTGTCACTGGGAGAAATACATAATAAAGGAAGTAAATGCAGAGGAGGGGGGGGGGGGGGGGGGGGGGGGGAGGAGCCAAACTAACTAACTACGTTTAGTCACATGTCAAGCTTGTGGTTCCTAAATATTTGTCCTCTAACCTTTCTTACAGTATTGTTCTGGTACTTTTTACTACTGATTTGGTGACGTCTGTAGCGGATGAAAGTACCTCAGGTCAAAAAATTATGGAGCAGCAAAACAAACTACTGTCATTTTATTAAAGAAGTCAGACACTAATTGGCCTTTTTCTATCACCCTGTGAGCAACTGAGATCGGATTTAATGCTGCACATGGCACGAGTCTGCAAACAGCAGGGCACAGTCAGAGGAGTTGGTTACCTCGTTGAGAAGTTGGTGGAGTACAGCCTGTCGCCTGCAGCTCCTTATCTAACGGCTCGCTGTGGCTGCTCATTCCTGTTCTATTACTTTGCAGCTTTTGATGCACCGAAAATGGTGAAAATGATCATTGTCTCGTTTTGTTTGTAGCGGTAAGTGCCAAGGTGACTGACAAGTTGCACTTTCTGTGCGTACTTAAAAACCCCAACTCATTTCAGAGCTTTTAACCTGGAAATACTTCACATGAATTAACATGGCATGCTTCATCAGCAGGTGATACACTTTACCAACATTTTGCTACCTTACTCAGTCACAATGACTAAATAATTTTCCCTTTTGAGCAGCTTATCCAAAATTTATTTGACAGAGATTTTGACTCCTCATCTTAACACCATTGTATTGCCAAGTCAACTACTTTTTTTTTTTTGCACACATATTACATAATTACATTCATTATGCAAAATATATTTCAATGAATTAAAGAATACTCTGGTTTCTATGAAAGGCATCACCAGATATATTAAAAATGTATAATTTTCAATGCATGGATCCAAACATATGAGACATTTCAGGCCCAGGCTCCGTGGGTTATCAGTGGGGTTCCAAATGACTACTTTTCACTTAATTTGGAGTCATAGTTTGAATTTTTGGACAGCAGTAAAATCTGCCAGTAGCGCTTTTCTGTACAGAGTGGCAGCAATGAATGCTCTTTTCTTTAAAGACTGTTACTGCTAGCTCAACAGTGATCACAGCGAGGGGTTGTGGTTTTGGGGTTAGTTTGATTTCCTTACCTGAATGAGACAGCAAATGCATTCGTAGACGGAGGCTGTCCAGGAAGCTCTTCCCACACAGCTCACAGCTGTAGGTCTTCATTCCACTGTGCATCTTTCTGTTGACAAAGAGCAAAAAGAAATATTTTACCATCTTTCAGTGAGACCAGCCAGCGCTTAATGTACCACCGATAGACGTTTGTGTCTCTAACAAAGCGGCTTTTTACAGCTCATAACTAAAAACTTCCAGAACAGAGAAAGTTTGGCCTTGTGCATTTTGAGAGAACATGTCACACTCCATCAGTCTTAACATCAGCACAAAACAGTAACCATGAGTGTAACAAGTCATCCATCTACCACACATATTATCTGCAGGGACCAGTAGACCATGACTTGCCGCTGTAAATCACAAGGTGCTATTCAAGCAGAGGCGGCATTATCAGCTACCTACATCTAGAGCGCTGCAGAGGGATACGATGCTGTAAAGTGAAATAGACTAAAATAAATAGTGAAACAGAAACACGCAAAACCTCTACTTACTGTTACGAACCATTTATGGAACAGTTTTTGATGACTGCTCTCAGAGCTATGAGCTGTTGCGTAGCTTGAAGCCAAATCAGATTTGCAATAAATTGTCTATTTCCAAATGGACAGTCATTAAGCTGTAACGTAGTTTAAGCACACAAGGTCAGACAAGACTAAGGGTCAATATTTGATTATGAAGTAAAGGCCTTGAAGGTTAGCTAAGTAAATAACATCTGACAACAGAAAAGTCTAGTCTTACGGCTCTCTCTGTTCCTCAAATCCTCAAAGACCCCACGGCTCAGTACAAAGCATATTATTCTTGAGAGATATCTGAAAGTGCTCTAAAGCAATTAAAGTGACACGAATTGCCAAACAACTGCCACAGTGCCTTAAGCATCTTGAGAACTTCAAATACCTCGCCTTGAGAGAGGTACACAAAGCCACAGACACACCCATGATTGTAATGATTGTCAAGTTTGTGCTGTTTCTGATTTGGCACGTTTAGTCTTCTACAACTGTTGCTCTTTCATACAACACAGCTCCAAAAATGAAGCATTACTTTTTTGATGGTAATACTAGATTGTGGGGGAGAAATGAAGTGACAGGTTGTGAAAAAGCCTTTAGCTGAAAAAAAAAAAAACCATATCAAAAAAAAGTGCACAGGAAAAAGACATGATTCTATACTCAGGTGAGTGTGTGCTTCAAGCAGGCAAAAAAAGACAACATCAAATACAGCTCACGCTCTCCACTGACTAGTCAGGTGGCAAAAAGTGATCAGCCAAGTGCATTCTTGGGGAAACAATGCCCTTGATGAGAGTTCTGCTCAACTTGGGTGAGATGACAGCCATCCATCTTAGCAGCTCAACAAAGCTACAGAGGAGGAGGTGGTGCCACTTTCCCAAAACATGACTGATTGATGTCAGATGTCGAATGCAAATTGATTTACAGCTCTCTTTTGTGCCTCGAGAGGGAAAGGAAGAGACAAAGCGAGGATTGAGACCAGGACAGACAGAAAGAGATTATAGCGTGTGCTATGGCAATGGCTTTGGGAGTTATTAAGCTATCAAGTCTAGTATGACTTCACTTACAATTAATTGCTGCAAAATATCCTCCAAACCTGACACGAGCAGGGTAAAAACCAGAGAAGTATGAAATTAAAGAGAGGTTAGAAGTTGTGAAGAGACCCTGGAAATCAAGGGCAGAATGACAGCCCTTTGGCATGCAGTCAGCAATTAAAAGGTCCTCTAAATGCTAACTGCCCCCAAAAGGGAAGAGGACACTTAAAAAACAACAAAATAGGAGAAACAAAGTGTCATAGAGTGTTACATATCGTTAAAGGGCAATAATGCTCCAGATACCGATGTTATATTTAGCAGCTGCACATCATAAGAGTAGCATAAAACAAACATCTTAATCTAATTTGAAAAACTTGGCAAACAGGCATGACAACATGGCATCAAAATGACATCAGGATGTTGTTTTGTTGCACAAATATTTGAAAAACTCTAAAGCAATTGCTCAAACTCCAAATTGCTCAAGTGCAGTAGAGCTGCATTGTATTCAGTTCTATTGAGGCAACCGCCAATGGACAAACTGTCAACTCTTTTTCTCCGCTTCTATAATAGAGTTCCTCTGTGACTGGTTTCAAAACAGTAACCCTTAAAAATGACCTTTTCTTTTACTCGAGGGCATCAAAGACTAGCGTTTATTCCTATTGTTTTAGAAATATTAAAAACAAAATTTACAATTTTAAAAACTGAAAAAATATTTGACAAAAGATCAACTGGAAAAAGCTATGGAAAAGGGTTTTTCTTTCCTGTAAGAGTCATATGCGATGTACTCACACGCTCTCAATCAGATAAGGAGAAAACACACGTACGTGGTAAGCCACAACATACACAGAGGACAAAGCCTTTCAAAGGCCTTTTGTGTCCCTCCTCAATCTGGCCATTGTGCCCCCCAGACAGAGCACTGAAACGGTATGGATGGACTTATTAAGGGCACTCAAAGCGGAACCAATGCCATGTATTTTCACCGTAAATGTAGCATTGATGAGCAAAGGGTGGTGTGCACGTCTGTAGCTGGGGCTGTGTTAACTTTAACTGCAATGGCTAGCACTACCTACTGAAAAAGCACATTACTTGATGTTCAACAGAATGGCAACAGCACCTGTTAAAGTGATTCCGTGTGTTAAAGGGAAGGGTTGGGAATTTTAGAAGACAGCCTTTTTAAAAACGCATTTCTTTTGGCAAAAACTGCAGATTCTCTACAGGCCACTTGAGGATAACTGAAATGTTTAAAGGCCCAACTAGACAGCAGATAAAAGAATATTTACAGGCTCGAAAAATGAATTTGTCCTATTTCTCTCTTCATAACAGTTTGCATGGTGGATGATTTTTTTTAGAACTCACTTTATTAAGGCTTAAGTGTAGAGACATGAACACTGACAGGTGAATGGCAACACAGGAAGCTGTAGCTGACAGCTGTCTGCAAGCCGTCTGCTTCTTGTTCTCTAAACCGTCTAACGGAACTGGACCTCTCGGCCATGTTTTGGTGTATTAGCAGTTATGTAAGACAGTGTAGCTTAATCTGGTTGATTGTGCTAGCTGCTGGTCTGAATCGGTGCTCCAGTTTTGGTCAGTGAAATACTCGTATTTCAAGCCGACGGCTAGGTTTTCTTGTGGACATTCCAGGCTACAGTTGCCTAGGTGAAACCTCTAATATGTTTACTCCCAGGTCATATGTCAATAATTGGTATTCTTCACTCTCATTGGTAGGCACTTCAGTTGCTTGCCTGGAAGCTGAGAAAAGTTTACCTGAGGTCCTACCCACTTCCTGTTGCCAGCAGTTAGTGCTCACAGTTACTTGAAGTCACGGAAGGTCATTCACTTTCTATGTTCTCTATTTGCCACGTCACTACGAATTGCTTCCACCGTGGACGTAACTTTATTGTTCTACTCTCTGATCCAAATACGGTCACCTCGGGCTCCGGCAGCGGTAAAAATTCAAACTGCTGATGACTTCCACAAGCTAACCTGATGCAGTATAAGCAGCTTTATCTGTACAGCTGCCATAATTAAGCCAGCACATGACTCATTAATTGGTGTGTTAGTTTAGTTCATCTATGAGTCCACTTGGATCCTAGTGGCAAAAACTCCGTCATCAGTGAGCGCAAGGCTCTCTGCTTTTTCTTGTCACTTGGTGGACTGGTCCATGGGGACACGGGACTACAATGCACCTCAATGCATGCGCCCTTTGGGAGGATTTCAAAGACGTATAACGGGAATGACTACTCATCCATGTCGTCGGCAGATGTCTTTATCTGTATCAGAGTATAATCCATGTGTAACGTTGTTTCAGTCAGTCTATCCACCTTGACTGGATACCATGATTATAATAATAATAATAATAATAATAATAATAATAATAATAATAATAATAATAATGGATGGGATTTATATAGCGCTTTTCAAGGCACCCAAAGCGCTTTACAATGCCACTATTCATTCACTCTCACATTCACACACTGGTGGAGGCAAGCTACGGTTGTAGCCACAGCTGCCCTGGGGCAGACTGACAGAAGCGAGGCTGCCATATTGCGCCATCGGCCAACACCAGTAGGCGGTAGGGTAAAGTGTCTTGCCCAAGGACACAACGACCAGGACAGAGAGCCCGGGGATCAAACCGGCGACCTTCCGGTTACAGATACGCTTCCCAACCCCCTGAGCCATGGTCGCCCGTGATGATGATCATAAAGAAAGGTTTACCCTTTATATACACGAGACAGTGTGAAAAAAATACCTTTATGAAGATGAATGTTGTGATTAGCTTGTCTAATAACAGCAAGTATTTATGAACCCTACTTCTTTGGGGACAGTGCAGTACAGCAGAATAGTATGCATCATTAGAAAACAGTTAGTACTTAAGGCATACTTTATATGCCTTGAAATGCTCCGTGTGCTTAAGTAGAGCTGATAATGGCTATTCAGTAATTCTGTTTCACACACTTCAGTGCTTTAACAAGGTTTAATGGTATGCATAAGGATACTAAAATATTGTCTCAGCTTAGTGATTTACTTGAGATAGACCCCCCTCTGTGCACACCCTTTCTCAAATCCCATCGTAACTGTCTGCTTTCATGTTGTGCTACTGAAATAGATGATGAGGTGTGTGCGTGTCTAAACGAGGGTGTGTGGTGGGTGGCAGTCCAGGGAGGGAGGGTGATTTGAAACAGACTGACTGTACCCATTAAGGAAGTTCACATAAAACTCTCTCAGGCCATTTACTCAGTTAATAATCGACTTTGTCCAACAGTCACTTTTGACAACGACAATAAATTTTAAATTTATGTCAACAAAACATATGCTGATCACCTCGTGCAGAGTGCTTCCTCATAAAAAGCAGCCCAACCAAGGGCTGTTTCACTTCATGTGTGTATGTTTGAAACGTGAGTCGATTACAGGCCTGTGTTATTGAGCCGTAACAGTTTGCCTTATGTAGTTTCTGAGCTCTCCTTTCCTATTTTGCCGCCAGTCTTGGCTCGCCATATATCATAACTTGCGCTGTAAAGACCCAAGCTTTCCACCTGCTATCAACTTGTAACAGATTTTAAAAGTCAAAATAAGGTGACACACTATTAATACACACAAGATACTAATACTATACTCCATGGTTCTTTGATGGCTTTGGGTCATCCAGATTTCATACAATTGAGCTTTGACAGAGGCAGCAGAACTACTGCCAAACCCTGTTAAATCAAATGACTCTGCTTGAAACTCATGCTGATATCCTCTCAAGCTCAGATAACCATTTTATATCACCACATTCAAACTATTCTACAAAAAAAAAAAAAAAAAAAGAAGAGGAGAGAAGCAGAACCATGCTTGATGACTTGCACTTATTTATCATTGCTCGTCTGAAATCTATTTCTCCCTCGGCAGCCTTAAGTGTTGTTCTCGATCCTCGTACATCCTTTCATCTTTTATTTTTCCATTTTTTTCTTCCACCCTCCATTCCTAAAGGGAGCCATAAAACACCCGAAAATGATGTTTGTAAATAAAAGCTTTGCAGGAAAAAAAAATGTGGGTGTTAAGATGGAAAGAAGAAAGCACTAAAAGATAAAGGGAGGCAACTGATAGGAGGTGGTAAATTGAGGAAGGGCTGTGCAGTGTGTATGTGGCTGTTTGTTCATTAGTTCTGAGGGTCAGAAGAAAAAGAACTGATAATTGGGGAAAAAGGAAGGCCAATGAATAGAGCTCGGACTTAAATACCAGAGGGATCTGATGTGGGCATCTGAGACATTTGTTGATGATTAAGGGGAAAAAAATAGAGTTGCGAATCCCATTTATCTCATGTGTTAGCTTAAAACACAAACAAAATGGAACCCATTCTTTCTGTAAAGTGTTTTCATTCCTTTCCACCTTCTGTTCTCTTTATTCTCAAAGCAGCACTAATCAATATCATCATAAGTAAGAATGGATCAAAGCAGTGAAAAAGAATCACTCTTAACAATCCTGCAGACAATCATCGTCTGACTTTACAATCCTCTTCGCGTTATGCATGCTTGACGTCACCGTTTTATTATACCAGGTGGTAAACGCCACTTAACCACACCAGGCAGCTGTTTTCAATGGAAATGCTTCAAAATACCAAATGTAAACTGCATGTCTGGCACCAAAATGACAAAGTTTGCCAATATGTGGAGGAAACAATTGTGGTAAACATTGAGCAAGAAAAGTCTTTTTCTCTGGGTTAAGCAGAGACAAAACAGATTAAAACGCAGGTTAGTTTGACGTCATCAGGTATTTATAGTACTTTTTATTTATTGTAAAGACAACCTGCTCGTTTGCAGAACCTTCAAAGCCTAACAGGAGTCTACAGGTTGTAGTTTGGGAATCAGCGGGTCAGATAAAACTGAATGCTCTCCGCTACAGAAATCGGTTAGCAGATTGGAAGCATTTTTTTCCTACTATACTATTCAAAGTACAGATACATCTGAAAAGCTACCATAACCTTAGCAACATAAAACAGCACTTCTCTTCTTTTCCAAATACATTCTCCAGAAATATCACCATCATAATTAAAATAGCAACAACATTTCTTAGGTGGCAAATCATAGTCATATTTGACAAAGCAACAAGAATTAGAAAACAAATCCCATCCCCCTGTTTCTGTGAAACAAAGACAATCAAGGGACGAGCAGAAAAAAAAAATGGAAAATTTGGAAAAAAACAAAGCAAAACATCCTCATCACAGGATGTTCTATGATTACTATGAGAGACTCTATTACTCGCAAAAAGTACCAATTATCCTCAACATTCACAACTTCCTTGACATTCCTGAACTTTCAAAATTATCCAAAGCACAGCCTGACATACCAGACCAACCCAAACTTCAGAAGAAATTCCATCTCTTCATTGCCCAACAAGAAATCTCTCGGTTTGATGGCTATCCACTGGAATTCTTTAAACGCTTCTGGCAAGTCATCTCTCCCTTATTCAACATAATAGTCAAAGGAATCAAATTATCAGGACTCACACCCGCGCACATAAACACACGGCTCTTATTACACTATTACCAATGACCGACAAAGACCTCACTTCCAGCTACAGACCATTAAGTCTTACCAACTATGACCTAAAAATAATCAGTAAAACACCAGCCAATAGATTAGAGACAGTTATATCTTCATTAACTCACTCAGACCAAACAGGCTTTATTAAACATAGACAACCAACACGCGCCGCCTGTTAATCTCAGAGACCACTTCAAAACCATAACGGCACCGAATGCACAAAAAGCTTTTGATAAAGTTAAGACTTTCCTCTTTGCGATCCCAAGGACATTTTGGTTTGGGCGCTGGTTCCTTCATTGGATCAAACCTCTTTACCGCTCACACTCTGCACCAGTTGTAACTAATACCCAGACCTCTCGAAGAAGACGTTAGAGTGAGGTACAAGACAAGGTCGTCCACTTTGCTATTTTAACTGAGCCCCTCACAGCAGGTATTCAACAAAACACGCACAAACAGGGCACCTTCATCATGAAATCAGTTTATATACAGATTATATTTATTTAAATTCTCCACTGGACCTTCCACAAGTTTTTAACCTAGTATCCATAATGATAAAATTAATGAATCAGGCCAAATCTAAATGTCTACCACACTGTGAGGAAGGGATAAACCACGTTTCCTTCTAGCTATCAGGATGATTACCTCTAAACTATTCATCAGTTCTCAAAATCTTAGAATACGATCTCAATAACTGGAAGAACTCATTATTTGGAAGGAAAACAGCAATAAAATTGTCCATATTCACTAAAATAATTGTAAAAATAATTCTCTTCTACTCATTATAACAAAATTTTACTGTAAACTTAAGAAAGTCAAAAGATTAAGGAATCTACTTTACAGAAACCAAAAGAGTGTGGAGACCTAGCTCTCAGACACAAATACCTAGCAAATGATCTCAAATACATACATGTTTGCAGGAGTCAATTAAACACAACAACTGCTTTAAAAACCATGTAGAACCATGATAGCTTGGTGAAAAACAAACCGCCGGGCTCACAATGTCTTGTAAAAAAATAAAAAATAAATAAAATTACGCCATTTTGGCATAACCAAAAATAGACCCCTTATATTCCACTCATGGAAAAAAAAAGCAAGAATCACTCACTTGGAACATTCATTAGGGTATGAAAACACTAAAACAGTCAGTGACATTGGTAATAGCAGGGTTTTTTTTCCTATTATAATATTCAAATCTGAAAAAAACAGTTTAAAAGGAAAAATCTAAATTTCAGCCAACCCTTCAACAACCTCCACTGATTACTGAACTCAAACCCATATTCACTTGGAAAAGATAATTCTCAAAATTATATAAACTTCTACCAAAAGCTGAATATATTCCTCCACAAAAGCTTCAAGACTGGGAAAAAGACCTGCCAGTTTCAACAGCAATCAGTGGACACGACACATTCTTTCAAAAGTCATTCAATACAAAACTACACAACGCTCATATGACACTACACAAACTACATTAAATAGGACTGAGTTTTGGACTCCTGTGCATATTGCACATTAACCACTACAGATGATTCTACCTTCATGCCACCTGGCTCCGCCCACCCATTTTATTATTCAGGCTAAACATCTCACAAACATCTTGATGTATTCTCAACCATCCAGGGAAGTAAATTTCTTCTTCAGTCGTCACTTGGATGAGTGACAAAACGTTTCTCCCACAAAACGCTACGTCCAGATGAACAGAATCAACTATTTGGAGATCTCACAAACATCATTCTCAGCCTCAGGTTGCAGCATTCCAGCCTCTCCATCCGTTTGTCCGCTTGGAAATCTTACATCATTTTAACCGTTGCAGAAATATGAGCAACCCATATGGGTCACATTGACTCTAAGAAACAGAAAAAAAACATCTCAGCGGCACCACTTACTATCAGATTACACTGCAAGGAAAGACAAGTGGCACTTAAAAACAATAACAGAGATCGTTTTAATAGATACTGTAACAAAATACGTATTATAAACAAAGATATAACCATACATGCACCCCTACGTCAGTGGGCCCCTTCAGTTTTCTTTTATCATAAACAGATTTGATCATTCCGTATCCCGTAATCATCTTAATAGGCTTTCATATTACATCCTTTTGTTCAAAGTTTTTTTCTTAGTCGTTACGTTTGTGGTTGCTCTTCTGTTCGGTTCAGCGTTTCTCTGGATTTATCACCACAGTTTGGTTGCAGAAAAAAAAAAAAAGACAGTGGCTTTATCTATTAACATGACATTTATTTAAAAGACAGGTCAATAAGCATTACACTGCAAACACAGGTCAATAAAAAGACTTTAAAAATTATCCGTGATATAAGTGGGATAATGCACTCCAGACGTAAAAGCCTAGCCAATGCTATATCCATTTGGGGATAAAAGCACAGGGTGGACAAGGACCACTGCCACACACACACAAGTTTCTGTCATGGTGAACAAAGCCAAAATGATGCACGAGGCAATTCAGTGACACTTTGGTGGCTGATCCTAATGCGGCCATAAGTGGCGCAGTGTGCTGCCGCCACCTCTTATTTTGGTTCCCTGACAGAGAGAGATAGAGGAGGAGGAACAAGAGACTTTTTTAAACATGAATTTCCAGTCCATTAAAGGGATGACCATGTCATGCAAACAAACATGGCTGGGAGATGTAAGAGTATAATCATGGTAGTGGTGTTCCGTGAAACAAAAGGACCATCAGAGAGGAAATAAAAGGAACTTGATAGTCAGATAAATTACAGCGCGTGTTTAAAAAAAAAAAAAACAATGATAGGATATAACGCCTCATCCATTTGTTTGTTGTCCTCCAAAGCACAGTGGCAAACACATATCTGGTCTAGCGAGCTGTTCATGAGCAATGTGCAGTTCTTAACATTTACATACATCCATTTTGTTGCAGTCTGGAGAAGCAGGTAGAGAGAGAAAGAGAAAGGAAAAAAGCTCTCTATCATTTTATCCCTGCTTTTAAGCTTCCCCAGTTCCATTGCCCTGCCATCCCCATCTCACACCTCTGTCTTTGCTCAATCAAAATGTATCAGGCAGGCTGGCGTAACATCGGTCGGCGTGGGCTGTTTATCCTGAGTCCTCCTGCACATATCAATGACTTGGCCCCCGTTGTCCCCCCGCGGGGGAGACGTTCATATAAATTCAAGCCACACACGCGAACGCCGAGGCACTCGTGTTGAGCATAGATGAGCAGCAGGGCAAGAGGAAACGAGGCGAGACAGAAGGATGGGGAGGGAGAATGCCACTGCCTTTCATCCTCATTGTGTTATTTATAATATCTCAGACACTACCACCCCCAAATTTGCCCTGAGGGCGTCTCGAGAGAAAAACGCTATACCACATCGTCGGGTAAAAAGAAAAAACAATAAGAGTAAAGATATTCCCTTCACCGCACGGCCTACTTCTCGGCCTGTATGTGACCTGTAAATGTCTCGTCAACTTTTGCCTGGTTGTGAGATGTGACATTTTTCTTAACATCCATCAAATCTGATCAGTGCATTTTTCATTATGGGTGTGATTTTTTACAGCTGGCTTTAAAGAGTTAGATTAATGATAGCCATATGTGTTATTAAAGTCCAATCAGTCATGTCATAGTTAGCCTACAAGAAGTGGTCTAACCTGCAGCACTAATTTATGTACCGCACAAGCTATTAGTGGGGACAGACGTTGCTTTAAGGTTGTATGCTCATCATTTTCTGTCTGTAATGACCAAGCTTCCAATACAACCTGTTGCGTATTTTTTCAAAAACACCTCTCCCACTCTATTCTGGCCTTAGTAAGCTACTGCCAAGGTGAAATAGTGCAATTAAAATCAGACATTCTGAGTAAAGTCATGCATTATTTCACACAATGGCAGTAATAAGGTTCTCGTTAAAGCTGATACTAATGATGCAAACTAATGTAAACATGCTAAAGGACTTTAAACCACTTTGAGACGTGGAGGATGTCGAACTGCTGGCTTCCAGTCATATAGACATACATTAGGCGCCCTTTGCCTTAATGCTCCTCATGGTTTAGTTTGGATATGACGGCACTGGCGGGTGAGGCAAATGCTTTGATAAATTAAATGATGTGAAAGAATACTGTCAGTTCAAATAAATATATATATATATATATATTTGATATTGAAGCCTTAATTAATGACTGTTTGGAGTGTGACAGACACTCATCCTGCCTCTCAGTGAGTCCCCTTAATAAATGCTGTCACCATTTCCATTATTTATTAGTAGAAAGATTCTAGTGCTTATTTTATAAAAGCCAGACAGAGCACAGGTGTAGAGGTACATTAAATGAGGAATCTCATTTGTTTTCCACTTCCATAACTGTTCTGTGTGATACACAATTTACATTTTTGCCTCTTTTGCTCAAATATACTAATTTTGTGATTTCAAACATTATGAGTTAACCGTTTTGAAAATTTACAAGTGAATTGCATTACGACCACTAAGAATGACCCCTCAGACCCCAAAATGAAATTACTGCAGTGACGTTTCGTGTGAGATCAGTTTCAAAATGCAGTTGCAGAGCCTGCTAGAGTCTACCGAGAGCAGCAGCATGCAGTGCTGTTTCTCAGCTTGTGTGTTTCAACAGCTGTACGGGAGCACAAGTTAAAAAGAAAGAAAGACAAAACACAAAAAAATTAAAGCATCAGCTTAAATGCAAACTAATTATTACCACCCAGGCATGACTGCTATGCGCGCACAGTTCAGAAAGCCTTGGTTTTAAGGTAAGAGGACAATAACAAGGAACTTCTAATTGTGCTTCCCGGGCAGTAAGACACTGTTCAACCTAATCCTAGTTAGATACCTGGATTCCCCCAAAGCGCAGAAAGTAGGATTCACTCTCTAATACCCTCAGTGTTACTCAGAATACCATTTCAACCTCTTTTCTACTGTTCCACTCAATTTAAAGTGCCCCCCACCCAACCCCTTCCGACGAAGCCCTTTTATTCAATAATGGGTGACAATGAAGAGAGAATATGACCTGGAGGTTGAAATTCAAATCCCCGGGCTGGGAGAAAGAAATTTCAGTGGAGACAGAAAAAAAAAAACGATCAAAGACTGTTAAAGGCACATGTGACAAGACACCTCAAATGCACAGGATGTTATATTCAAACTTTGCAGCAGCCTACAAACACACAAAAAACCGTTCACAAGGCAAGTGCGCTGCTGCAGGAAGAGCACATGTGCGAGCGTTTAGCTAGTTATCAACCACCTAACTCGTAAAACGCGTTGGCTAAAGTGACAATAAACGAAATTTGTTCAGTTAAGAGAAAACCGAGAGACACGAGTAACACACAGCCTTTTTTCTTTGAATGCGCACACTGACCCAAAAACTCTGCCAAATAATTCAGAAGATGAATGGAGCCAAGTACAGAGGCTGTGACCTGTCACTGTCTGTAGGTACTGGGCAGCACACAGGTGTGAGTGTGTGTATATGTGCAACTCTCTGCAGTTTTCTTCCCCAGGTCATTACTATAAATGACAGTGTGCTCTTAGTCAACCAGCCTGGTTATATAAGGATTAGAGGGATAAGGAGAAAATAACTTCACACTTTTGAGGGCAGCAAATGGTGTTTGCAAAGTCTGCGAGCTGAAGTAGGAGCTTGGCTTTGCCTGCAAATAATTTCACACCCCCTTTCCCCCCCTTATTTTTCTCATTTTAACTAGACCCAAAGACACTTTCACTCAAGCGTTGAAACAGTGGGAACAAAGACGAGGGAGAGCATGTAAGATCACATGTATAAAGTATTTCTGTTAAAGCCCATCTCTGAGACAAACACCAGCCCCGCTGCTCCTCTTCCCCTCGCTTCTCTTTGGGTTTGCGCATCAAAAGACCCTGTCGTCTGAAAATAGCACGTCAACATTTTTGTTTCTTCTTATTTCGTTTCAGTTTTTTTTTTTTGTGACTCTCGACAATGTTGCCAGTTTGCTCGAATCCTGTTTTTCCTCTGCTCCTGCTTTCTTGATGTGTGAGAGGTTAGAGCGCATCGAGTGAGACGGTTGGCTCAGGCGTGTGCGTCTCTTTGTGTGTGTGTG
>NW_005187416.1:329309-336613 GCF_000239375.1 Pundamilia nyererei
GTGTGTGTGTGTGTGTGTGTGCAGTAGCAGAGCTTTGGTGGTCTATAAAAAGCAGCCAGACAAAGTCTTCCCTCTCTCCTCATGCATTATGCATTGGCATCACCTTCCATCAAGTGGCAGAAAAACCTCAAAGATGTCTAACTTTAGCTTCCACTCTGAAAGCCAAACAGAGGAGGAGATGTGTTATTTTGACTGCCACAGTCGAGCTAAGCACCTGTTACATCAATAAAAGCTGCATTTCGCAACAAGAACGACAACAACAACCTGTGTGATGGCACAGCACTCACAAAAAAAGAAAGAAAAAGAAAGAAAAAAAAACAGTTAAATGCAGATAGCGAGGAGCATGTAATGCGGGAAAGGGTTGAAATAAATTATATGACACAGAATCAAACTTTGACCTTGTAGAGAAGGTTTGTCTGTTCTTTGGCAGTTTAAAACAAAAAGGGAGAAACTTGAGAGGCTTATGGCAGCTCACGAGCTAAAGAAACATTTTATTTAGGGAAAATAAGGCCACTTGGAAAGGAGAGAAAAGGAAAATGGAAAGGAATTGGGAAAGAAAATACAATCTTTAGAGCAAGACAAGACAGGATTGAAGTAAATGAAATCGAAAGATCATATCATGTCGTATTGAAATATTGACAAGACAATATACTGCATCTAAAATCAGTCTTTCACCTAGGTCAATTCAATAGTCTCTGCAGGTCAGCGTGACCGGTCTGTGTAAAAGGCAAATAAAATCAATTTTAACAGTTGTTTAAAATGGCTTTGTGTTTTTCCTTTGGCTTTGTTCCACTAATTAACAAAAATTTACACCCATACTTTTTTGTACCAACAAAAACAAGTATAGAAGAGTGAAAAAATACTGTATTCTTTTACAAATAGATTTAGAAGGAAGGAACACACACCGACCTGTGGATTGTAAGAAAAATAAAAGAAAAAAAATACAGCAGTAAATTTAATGTGTAGAATTCAGACCTGACAGTCTAAATCAGACAATCGCTACGTTGCAGTACACAAACTGTATTTCCAGATGTGCATTCGCATAACTTCAGAATTATTACTGCTACAACTGAGCAGATGTTGCTTATCTCAGAAAATCCTGGCACACTGTCACAAAGCCTATTTCATCAAAAGCAGAGCTCCAACTTCATAATGCTGCCCAGTGTAAACACTCTTGTTTGTCTGGAAACAGGAAAGGGACCTTGTGATTTTATTATTTGTAGCCAGCGTGAGCCAGAGCAGACCAGTTGACAAGGTGATTATTTTGGTATTTGGATACCGCTCTCAAACTATTATGCAATACCTGGGGGATTGATTTACTGTATACCACGTTACGCAGGACATTCTGGGAAAAAGATAGTGGGTTTACACAAAAGAAATAAAAGAGCTTTTTTAAGAAGAAGAAAAAAGGGTTGGGAGAAAAATAAGATTGCAGGGTCTTATTTTGATACTCGAGAGGGACGCAGGCAGGTTGTTTTGATGTGCCGGACCTTAGAAACTTAAGAGTATGTGCGGCAGCTTGGGGAGGTTCAGGTGGCAGCGGTGGCGCTGGGCCATCTGCACTGTCATTCGCCGCACGTCCGCCTTCCAAGAGTTGCACAGCACCCACGGGCGTCCCAAACAGCCCCAGCCGGAGCTCTGCGGGGCTGCAGTAAACAAGTCGCTCTCATCTCAGACAGTGTGTGTGTGTGCGTGTGCGTGTGTGGAGGGGGGGTTAGGCTCTGTGATACTCTGCTTTTTTCCTGCAGACAGAGTGCTTGTAATAGCAGAGTGTTTTTTCCCTTTTTGATGGGCACCCAGTACTTCCACCAACTTGAACATGTTACAGACACAATGTAGGCAACAGAAAGTCATCTATTTATAAAAACTGCACCCAATGCATCAATAAACTATGTGACGAACAACATAAGACAGCTGCTTATTTAGACCTTTGCAGTAATTTGCTCTTTACCGATTAGCCTTTACTGATTAGTTTAATCAACTCCATGTTTGATTATCACTAAATGTCATTTAGGAGGAAATGCTGGCTGCTATATCTTAAATTTATATCTAATTATCCAGGGTTGCATCCCCCGCTTCTTGCCTGGTGACCGCTGGGATTGGCTTAAGCCGTCCCGTGGCCATGAATTGGACAAGCGGTTAAGAAAATCACAGCATAAATCACACAGTCCTAGCCTTTTTATATATATATATATAATTTTTGCATGCATTACTAAATCTGGGATCCAGATTTTACCCCTAACTTTCATTTAGTCAAATAAATAAAATGAAATCGCGTCATCCTTATGGGAAACGAACTGCATTAAATATGACTTACCACAGACTAAGCTAGCTCAAAGGAAGCAAAAAGATAATGAAGCATGACAATTGCTCCTATTTCTGGAAGCCCCGCTGATGTTCCCTGGAGGTTCCTTAACCTGACTTTGGGAATCATTGGTGTATATTATGTAAGCAGAGCTTGTTCTGCTCTTATTTATACCTGATGTCTCTTCTTCGCTGCTGTGACACAGCATTCCACTCAGGCCCATCATATCTGACCTATAACGTGCAGTTAACTATGGATAAACATATTGCTTATATTAGTACCTTCATCTCTCCACGGCACCCCCATTAAGGGGAGAAAACTTCGACGAGTGAGTATGACAGCTGAACAGCAGCCAGTGAATAGAGTGGGCGGTCTGTGCCAAGAATTTCTGTCAGCTTGAATCAGTGCCTTTGCCTGCACAGAGGAGGGTCATGTGTGAGTTTGGTTTGCGAGTGTGAAATATAGCTAATAACAAAGTGATCGGTGGCTTTTAACACCCCCCCCCCCCCCCCCCACACACCTTTTTCTTCTTTTTTTTTTTTGCTGCCAGCGATTAAGTTGTATTGGGGCAGTTTGTGCTGTCTGTGGCAGTTCAATTAATGACATTGGAGTAATCCAGAAATCACAAAAGAGTAAGTGTCATCTATGCATCAGGTAAACTGTTAGATTTCAAAACAGCCCATGCTAGAAGCTTTTGAAGCCAGCAGGGTCAAAATTTAAGAGCCACTGACGAAAAATACAGCTAAGAAAACAAACTGTCATCTATTCAGATGTTATTAATAGAGTTAAACCACACTGAAGTATACAAAAAAAGGAGAGCAAAGTAATGCACTGCTAGCTCAACATACATATTACTGTCACAAGTACAAAAAAAAATCTGCACAGAAACTGTGGAAGGCAACTTTAATAACAGGACTTAACAAATTGGGGCTTTAAGGACTCTGAACTCACATGGTTTTAATCAACACTCGCATTGAGCATATGTACACAGAAAAGAGTCAGGAGCACGAGTCAAGAGCTCTAACAAGAAAATAAGGAGAGAGAGGAACTATATTGTATGAGCGAAAGGATAAAATATGTGCTGACAGCTTTTTGGCCGGAGGGCTAGAACACTGAAATAGTAGCGTCTGAGTGTCAGGCCGGGGTCACTCCCTTCACTCGAGAGCAGACTTTCCCTGACCCCAGCTAGGAAAACATCACACAACACTACAGTCAACCGATAATGTAGTATCTGACAGATAATGTACTAACTCGTCCACACGTGACACATGTGTAACTACAGAAAGAGCTGTCAGATCAACAAAACCGTGTTATTCATTACAAAAAGCAGGGGCTGCTTGTGCAACGTGGTGGAACATTAGGAGTGGGATATATAAAAACACTCCGAATTAGTGCTTTGTCGCTTAATGGAATTGTTACATAATGAGATTTTACACTGTACTTTTGAAGGAATCGCAGATAATAAAAAAAAAACAAAAAAACAAAACACAATTTATTAGACAATCTATTATACTTCTGGCTTCTGCAGTGGCTCTGATGTGTTTTGGTGGTTTGGCTGGCAGAGAGAGGGGTGTGGGTGTACCTTTTCTTTACAACAGGTTAGAGAGAGCATAAAGGAAGAAATCGATATGACTGCTAATGCTGTGACTCACCAGACCCTTGTGTCTGCGTGTGGTTGTGTGCAGATGTGGTAGTGGGGGAAGACAGGGAGCAGGATGGTGATTTAAACAATAAACAAGACCTTTAAATGTCCTCCATAGCAAAAGCAGCACACAGGTGTACATGTATACTACATAATATGGACAGTCCCTAATATTGCAGTATATGCAATCAGCATTGTCATAAATTAGTCCATGGATCCTAATTTTTTCCACAATGACCTCAACTCCACTTTAGTTCACTAAAAATCACTAAATTCCTAAAAAAGGGGGAAAAAAAAAAACATACTGAGAACATGATCTGTGTTCTTGAAAGGGGAAGAACATCACTTGCAAGCAAGGAAAGGCTGCAAACCTCAAAATAAGATTCATTTGTATTGTTTGCGAGGGACATCCAACTGAATGTCTCCTAATGAACAAAAGAAAATGCATCATTGTGAATATATAACAGGCTCACAGCTCACGACACGATTACCTTGGACAGCGATTGCCAGACTTTTTGTGGCCAGGTCCAACTTAAAATGATTTTAAATGGCCCTCATCATAATCCCAACACCTAAAGTGTATATGCTTAATATCAGGCGTGCTTCATAAATCATTTTTAATTCTTTTTTCTTTCTCTGCTGGCTAATAAGCCATGCTGTGCAAACTGAGTGAAGTGACTAATTTCATGACAAATTGATGTGTCACAGTGATATCAGAGTTTGCATATGTACACAGATAATGTAGGTGTGAGTAATGGACACAATATGTTTGTTTTATAGCTGTAATAGTCCCCACGTTGATTATGAATCATGTTGCAGAGCCGGTGGGTCACAGACCTGTGGGAGTCATCGCACCCAACTTTCAGAAGCACCGGTTTAAGGCATGGGTCCTTTATAACGTGTTTACGGCACTTAAAGGCAACTTGGACCCCTTATATTCTAGAATAACCTGGGTATAGGGAAAGTTGAACAAGGATGAATTTGGCGGGAGGACTAATGGGAAAAGTATCTTTCGGTACACTGACGATTTCAATGTCCTTCTTCCCTTTAAATCAAAATTGTGAGAAATATAAGAAAACAAAGCCAGGCACACTCAAACACAGACGCACATGTTTGACTCGTCTTTTAAAAGAAAAGAAAACCCATATCTTTTTTTCTCTTCCAGAACAGCAAATCCAACAGCTGCTCAGAAAATGTCCCAACCTACTTGAACAGAGCGGGCATCTTAGCGAGTCTCATGGTTGGTTAAATATTTGCCAGCTGGGGTGCTTTTCTCTGTAGAACGTGTGTGTGTGTGTGTGTGTGTGTGTGTGTGTGTGTGTGTGTGTGTGTGTGTGTGTGTGTGTGTGTGTGTGTCTGACTCTGTGTTTGTGTGCTTGGCCCGCTTGTCATGAAAAGCACAGTTCAGGTGTTGAATCAATCATACATGTAGATAGAATCCAATAAGCGCAGAGCAAGCCTGCAGCTGGGGTCCACTGAGACAAGAGACGGAGAGAGAGCAGCGATGTCCATGTTGGCAGTGCTCGCTCTATCGTTTTCTCTCAGCAGATGCCATGTTACAGAGAAGGTAATTAATAGCCCAGTGGGGCCTGGGTGTGATTGCCAAGACAGACACCCTTTTACACACACACACACACGCACGCACACACACAAAATAATGTCTCCATTTGCCCCCCAGAGCAGCTTTGTGCCAACTAGCCTTCACCTCATTATGCCAATCAAATCGACCAGAGGGGGGGTTGGGGTGGGGTGGGGTGGATGATTGGGAGTGGAAAAAGGAGGGAACGAGCTGTCCTCTCGCATTCTGCCTCTCTCCCGTTCAGTGTCCATGTGTTCGTGATAATAGAACGATCTGATCCTAATGAGAGCAACAACGTCATCGCAATGAGCGCCCAAGAAATGGCCAAGCCTGGTATTTTTTTTATTCTCAGATTTTATCCTAGTTTAGTCACTCTCACCACTCCTTCCCCTACAAAAAATCTAAAAAAATAAAAATGTTGGATCTGCCAGCCGTGCCGCACACCCGGAGCCGAGTTTTGAGTTTTCACTTTTCCTTTTCCCTCTAAACTGTACAGAGTAAACTATTTACAGTCTGCGTGCCAGCAAAGTCCTTCAAAATAATAACTGTGATTTAGGCTGAAACTGAAACTAACTTTGCTGTCAACATCTTCTCACTCTCTTAAAGCACATATCTGCCTCTTACAATTTCAGTGCTGGGAGTTCACACGAATTACTCCTTTTCATTTTTGACCTTTATGCCAATCGCTTCAGAATGAACTGAGAATGATGCCTGCAAAGCGCACTTCTGCTTGCACTTAGTGTTCAGTTTTAACAGGCATGTGATTTGGTTTGCTCCCAGAAAAGCTAAAACGATACCATGCGTATCATGTAAACTCTCATTCAAATACTTGATCTCGAAGGAAATTGGAACGGATATTAAAATTTTGTTGATGCTCTAGTAATAGTTTTCACAATGTTAAATGTAGGGAGACAACATGACTGAAAAGTAAGAGATGGGGGTTTTGCATACAGAACTTGGCAAAGACTTCCATTTCTCACATATTTTTTCCTCCCGAAATAACATGAAAGGTGCAGATTTTCCCCTCGCTATGTTCTCCATCGCCACTAGAAGAACTAAACACCCCGACCTGCCGTCCTCAGGCGACAGGGGATGTATAAAGAGATGTACTTAGTGGCAGCAAGCCCCTGCGGAGGGTCCAATGTGGTGTCAGGACAGTGTTTAGACCGTTTTGGTAAAATGCATCGGTGCATTTCATCCCCTGTAGCCTCATTGAAATCAGCTTCTTAACAAACACATCTCCATCCTCTTATTTTGTCTCTGACCCACTCCTCCATCCGACCCCAACTTCCCCCTCACGCCAACTGCCACCGCCAGACTCCCCCTGTGTGTGTTACCTGAGACAAGCAATTTACCTTTTTTGTTGTTTGCCTGACCTAGAGAAAACAATTTCAGAGGGGTCTTCCTGCGCTCTTAACAGCCCTTCGTTTGAACAGGTAAAGGCGACTGGCGTGCCACAATAGCTTTTTTTTCCCCCTCACAGAAGATGAATTGGTGAGCTGTCAGCTTCAGACAGGCCGAGTAGCAGTGTTTCTGTAATGGGACACTGGAAGTGTCTTTGATTAATGGAAGAGCCATACTGAGCTGTTAGGGAACCCGCCGTGGCCCAGCGAGAGCGATTGAGCGGCGGATACATGCCGACAGATGTGCGAGAGAGTGCGGGCCTCGATACCTGCAGAGGAGGAAGAGACGGAGGAGGAGTAGAGGATAGAAAATGGTAGCCTGCCTGCCTTTAAGCCATCTTAAACCTGAGGACTGTTTGCGTACGCGCTTATTTT
>NW_005187416.1:338059-356076 GCF_000239375.1 Pundamilia nyererei
GTGTGTGTGTGTGTGTGTGTGTGTGTGTGTGTGTGTGTGTGTGTGTGTGTGTGTGTGTGTGTGTGTGTGTGTGTGTGTGTGTGTGTGTTTGCCCCATGGTTCCTTCCTCGTGGCTCGGCTAGGGTGAAAAGGGTCATTTGAGATGCCTGCTGCGATGCCCGCACAACTGTGTGGATGTAAAGAATGCTGCCTAAGGTCAACATATCATTAGCCAAAGGGTCAATGAGATGATTGTTTCCTTATTCACTTATTTTATCACCATTTCAAATCATCATATGACTCCAGCTTGCAAAAACACCATACATACCAGCTATGAATGGACAACAGACAAACCAAATGCCTGTTCACCATTTCGTTGTATGGCAAAATGCTGAGTTTAGCCAATTCCTTTAGTCCCTGACAAAAAAAAAAACTACATCCCTGACCAGGACCTGAATAAAATTCACTCTGATAGAAAGGGGTTTTCTAGAGGCTCATTTCCATTCCCACATTTCCACAAGCATATTCAATATACCGACCACCTTTCTGATCACTACAAGAGACTTGGAGTTATGTTTGAACAAACAGAAGTACTACTAAAAAAATCCAAATCCAAACATTTTGATACAATAACACAGATTCAGTGTTTCTGCATGAGTTTATTTGATCAAATTCAGATCTGAAAATCTCCAAAACAGGACAGAGATGGAAAAACTTTCCATCATAGTCATACGACTTAAGTGGTACCAGGGCACATGACATGCAGATAAATTGCAAACATACACTGCAAGACCTCACACCCACGTATTGATCTGACACCGCAAATACAAAAAGAACTGCTTTCGACAGACCATAAATTTACATTTACACTCTGGCAACGTTGCAGAGTCGGGTCTGATCATTAGTTCACAGAGGACAGCTTCAGACGGCAGGGTGAGTGCCGCTCTGGAGCCGAGTGGCCCGAGAGCAAAGATTGAGCATCAGGGCAGCGGCGCGCCAGCTGCGTCTAATAAAGAAACTGAATTTGATAATCAGCTGAGACAGTCAATTTGCTAATAAGGGATTCTAATTAATTAATCAATGCGAATTTGGTGGGAGCAAGCACTATTGTCAAGAGCGGTCAAGTGTAGTTTACTGGGCTTCTCTTTATTCCATGCTCATTGCTTAACATTTAAGTTGATTTCAATTTGGCACTCAGCAAATTTTCACACTGCAAAGAGTGAGAGGAGAACAATTAAGTCTGAGTGAGCAGCGAAATCAGAATGTGTGCACGAGGATGCGCGCTGCCGCTAATCTTTGCTGAAAATAGCACGGCACCTTTCTGCAAAACTTTGCTCCACTGGATTCAGATAATTGAAATGCAGCGAAAGAAGAAACTTGAATCTGATCAATCGATCCAGTCAAACGACGGTTCAACAGTGTGTGTTCGAACAGCACAAGTTTGTAATGACTGACCCGCTCGCCAATGGGAGACTGCTTGTTGTAAGATTATCATCTTTTGTGCGCTGTATTTAGCGATACAAGCATATGTGCTCTGCACCGACACTGAAAAGAACACATGCATGAGTTGGAATGAGCTGCAAGCATGCATACTACAAGCGGACTATTATTCTGTCATTTTAACTGCAGCATTTAAACAGGCTAGGTTTCAATATAAATGAGCGCAGCTTGAGGGTTTACAGAACACAGTCTTGCAGTGCATCTTGAAGCAATAATTGACAGCACACTCACCACCAGCACGAGCAATCACTAAAGCATGTGTTTGAAGCGGCGAATATGCCGCAATTAGTTTTAGTGAAACAAAAAGATATTTGTATAGAATTTTGAAGCTGCAGCGTATTCCCTTTATGCTCTGATACTATTTCACTTAACCTGTGGGATGTTCGTCCTGATCATTATCAATATCTTTTTTGGTAATATTACACTTTTACCTACATATAGGATATGAGTACACCTTACACAGCAGCAATGATTTCCTATGCACTGGTATGTAAAGGATGGATAAATTAAATTAAATAGAGCACCAATTCAGGTCAATATTGTCCCTTTCAGAGGATATATAGAGCTTTACTTCACTGACAGCTGTGTTGTTACTTGATTAACATTTCACACTGAAAAGATGAGGTAATTTCTGCTAGGACTGCTTACAAAAGTTACTGTTGTAGTTGCAAAGTACTCAAAATGAGTATATGAAAAAAAAAAAAACACTGCCCTCAGTACAGTGACTCTTCTGGCTTGAATTATCCCTCTGACAGAATAAAGTACAATTTAATTGCTTTTCAATCCAAAATTCCAGTCTTAGCAAGTGTTGACTGGCACCTTTTAAGCTCTCAGAGAGTCCATCTGATCACTTTCTGAGTTAAAGAGCAGTTTGGGCTGTTCAGTCCAGCTCTCTTTCCCCGTACGTGTGTGTATGTGTGCATATATGTGTTCAGGTTGCCGTGGAAGCTCCTGTTAAACGCAGTAGTGCCCTCTAGGCGAAAACCAAACCAAACTCAGAGAGCATATGGGTTTAATGTGGTCAGTGAGAGAGGGAGAGAGAGGCGCAATGCACAGATGAAAAGTAGAGACCCTCTGTTGTTATTTTTTTCAGGTGTATGCATGACCTTAACAGACCCTCTGCCCCTCACATATGTTTTCAGACACAGAGAGGAGGGGAGGAAAGGAATTCATGCAAGAAGTGAACGACCATGTAGATGCCAACTCCTTACACATGGTGTGGTTAAAACAATGTGCACAAAGAGACACAGTGAAGAAATATGGTTTAGACCTTAATTTCTTTCAATAATACAAATAACTGGGGGTGCGAATTTATGTCTTTAGTACAAAGGAATGTACTAAAGACAGGATGTTTCAAAACTCTTATTTGGACAAACACCAGACAGACAAAGTACTGCAGAGCTGGAAGGGGAAGGAATTTATAGAGGGTGGGGGTTGTCATGCTGGTTGTACCGGTGGTGAAGGGAGGGAAGGAGCCTAGTGGTGCTAGAGGTCAGAGGTCAGCTTCTTGCACTCAACAGCTGTCCTAAAAGCAGCAGAGATAAGGACCGAAAGCATCCTGTGTGTATATATATGTGCTGTGTGACTAATACCAGCCGCTGGGCAAATACATACAGTAAAGCCTGACCAACAGCAATCTTACAACTCCAACACTCCTCAAACTCTGCCTTGTGTCCTGAGAAAAAGAGCAGATTACACCAGTGAGGGAGTGAAAGAGGAGGGAGGTCAAGGCTTGACCGGTAGGCCAGGTCATTCATCAACCACTAATGGCCAGGGCTTTATGCTGTCATGATGAATGACCTTTGTCCAAGAGGGAAATGACGCAAAGCTTAACCACAAGACAATGGCATCGGCAAAGGCGTCCATTCCGCACTTGTCAATCAAGGTCTGAAGGAAGTCTCCGTGTGTTGTGTGTTTGTGTGTGTTGAACGTAGCTGTAAAAAGTTTGTGTGTATGCTTAGGGTGATTGCTTATTTCCAGCTCTAAGATGACATGAAGAAGTGAGGCCGTGAGCCTCTACTGTGGCTCACAGGTGGTTACAAGGTCTTGTTTAGGCCTGCTTTGCCTAGTAGGCTTTTCATTCCTGTCCAGCCTCGTAATTGCACTGGAAAGCATTCAGACTCTGTGAAACCAGTTTAACGTTAGACCAGTCCTGGGGGAGAAGTAGATACTCAATTGTATTGGGTAGTGTTCCAGTAATGTTTCGCGACAGTAGCTCTCCCCCCAAAAAATCAGGTGTGACGAGAAGACAAGAAAAGAAAAAGGATGAAAAAAAACTTCAAAATGTTTGAAATGTAGCTCCACCACCCACACATGGAGGTGTACAGTAGAGGAAGATCGAGACAGAAGTGCTCATTTAAATCTCTATACAAAGTTTTTTTTATTATTATTACAGTTATAAAATCCAGGCAAGATTAAAAGAAAAGCTTTCCCATGCTTAACAAGACTACTAGCCAAAAAGAATTCTCCCTAGTCCAGAAGAAATATATTATGGTCCTGCATGGAGCAGAGCTGGGATACAAATCAATAAATGAGCACGAAACAAAGGATACGCTCAAAAACTGCATTCTGAATTTCAAATGACAGGATATTTAGACCTTTCGGTGAATTAATGTAACACATAACAGTGACATCCAAACAAACCATATCTCTCAACTCCCCACATTTCCCATGTGTTGCACATCCACTGCTACCATAACTAAATGCCAAACAATGTAGATATTTAACATTTGTATCGTTCTGCATCAGGCAATAACATTAAGGAGGGATCTGCTGAGTCTGAAACTGATTCTACAGTGCATGACAATGACTCCAAACATACTGCAGAGTCAAAACTTGAGGAACAAGATGAACAAGGCATTCTGCAAGAACTGATACGGCCCCCACACAGCCCTGAGTTAGTCTGGGCTTACGTGAAAAGACAGGAGACAGTGAAGCGGCTTAACTCTACAAAAATCTCACAGGGTAAAGTGCAGTCACAACAAAGTATTTAGTTAGAGTTTTTGGTTTTGCATTCACAAGGCAGTCCGTAGGCGATTTAGCTAGATTATCGGAAAGAGCTTTACAATTAGATAATATTGAAAGTGGCCACACAAAAAATCTTCTAACACAAAGTTGTTCTAAAATCGTTTGACCTGAATTAAAATAAAACAAAATACAAACAAACTTTCTTTAACTGGGGTCCCTCACGGCTGCCCAGTGCACTCTAGTAAACTCAGTCTGTGTCTGTGCTAAGAATAAAGCAGGACTCGTGAACGATCCTAAACAGAGCTGGAAGCAGCTCCTCCATGTCACTATCACTTCCTCATTTTGAGGTCTGCACTTATTTTACCAAGTGCTGAATAAGTTCAAATATTGCATGCCTGTGTTTTTGTTGAGGGAAGTAGCTGCTTAAACGCACACTTGCACACACGTGCGCACGAGCACTCAAATATTTCTTTGTCATATGTTTCTTCTGCTTTGTTTGCAGCCCGGGCCGCTTTATTGTTGAAAGTGATGCAAAAAGGAATTGATTACAAAAAAGGATTAACTCTGAACAGTCCCCCGAAAGGCTGTAAAAACAAACAAACAAAAAAAAAAAGCCCAGCACGGCCATGTGGATCCAGCCACCTTATCATTTTATTAAAATGACGCCGGATGCATTTTTCTCTCTGTGATCACAGAGCGGGTGTTGCATTTGGCTGAGCAGGGCTTTTGGCGGGGAGTCCACCTCTCTGATGTGTTTTAATAAACACGACCTTGATTGTTCCCTGGTGTTATTTTGAAGCGTGAAAATGAGCCTTCTTTTCAATAGTCTCTGCTGGAACCATTCCTGTTGGCAACATCCCGGTCCTCCAAACAAAGTCAACACTGTGACTGGCACTGGCCGTTCAGACAAAACACGCCATTTTTAATTAGCTTTGTTACAAAATAGGGGATGGTGGAGGAAGCACAATAAGAGAACACATCTGACCACCTTAATTGGTTCTTTTAGTGTGGCTATGTCAACTTGCAAAATAAATGTTGTTTCCCAAAACTCAATTATTGACTCCCATCACTGTATTGCAGTTGCTCATCATCTTTAGAAGCTCGCATCTGCCCATTCTTTCCAAGCCCATCTTGTGCGTTGTGCCATTTTGCAGTCTAAATGTGAGCTGCATTGCTATTATTCTCTCATGAAATGTTAAAAACCAAGTAACAGACAGCTGAAAATAACACAAGCTTAAAAGCAGCATCATACTGTGTTTATTACTACAATATGTACGCTTCTATTAAAGAGAGTAGCCAATTCTTTTTTAACTGATGATAATTTTAATCTCCATTGGAATTTCTAGCATTCTTCAGCGCCACAACTTTCAAGAGCTATACAACATAAAAAGCTCCTGGTATATACATCCTGACAGGTACCGTGTCGCTGTACACTCCTCCTTTTACCTAAAGCCACTCACTGCTATCATTTGTAGGCGGACAGGGGATTCTGTTCTTGCACTACCAAGATGAATATCAAGACAGGTGCTGGCGACTGCACTGTACATTTCCCCCTTGCTAACGCTTCCCTCCCTCGCTCATCATTTCTCTGTCACCTCACAGAAAGGTTGGTGTCTTTCTCTCTGAGGGTGTTTGTTCAGATGTGGGCTGCCGGGACAGTGTGGCATGCCTGGGGCTTACCAATGAGATTAGACGGTGACAGTGACATGGTGGCATGGCCAAATGATCTCCAAAATCGCAAGCGGGGGGCTGGAAAAAAGAGTCACTGACTGAGGCCCCGTTTGCTCTCCTGAGCTGCTCTTCTGCACTCGTGTTTGTTTTTGGTGAAATCCACAGCCTGCTTGTTTTAAATAGATACTGTGAGATGTAAAGAGCTGATCTCATTAGTTCCATATTTTGGGAAAAAACACCCGTCAACAAATTAGGAGATGGTAGGAAAATAAACTGTTATGATATCACTACTGTTACTGACAAAACTGTCGTGATACTGCTTATTTTACAAAATAAGATTGTTGTAGTAAAAAATAAATAAATAAAGAGATTTTTGGCAAAGATGTAGCTGACTCGCAGGGCAAAAACAAGCTAAGTGCAGGTTTGCTACCAAGTTCTGCTTGCTCTTGTTAATAAAGTCATTTATGCTGGTGCTTGACATAATGAAAAGGTGCACTTCTGTAAACAGCCAGTAGCTTTTCTGAGACTAATTTTTGCTGAAAAGAAAATTTTTTTATGATTGACTTGAACTTCTGTAGCATTGATTATGAAAACCGTGAGGTACAAACAGGCTTGGAATTAACTCGTGAGATTAGTGGTGCTGTGGTATTTTATTTTTGAAAGCTTAAACCTAACACCAGTAATCTGTTTTAGAAAAAATACGTTATATAAAATAAAGTAGTTTATAAGGAGTTTATAACGAGTACATAAAGAAAGAATAAACCCAATAGAAATCACTAAATTCTGTATTGCCACATTTTGGAAGCTGCAGCTAAGAGTTAGACTGATTCTCAAATAAGTATTTCGAGTATCTGGGGAGAGGAAAAACTAACCAAGCTCTAGTCAAATACATAATAATCAGCTAGCTGCCTGGAAAAAATGTTAACTAAGACTTTGCAGCAAGGTCAGAAAAACTGGGTGAGAAAATAACACTATTGCTGCACTGATGATTTCCACAATACAGGCTGCCTTTTTTTGCTATGCAGCCTCACCAAACTCCATCAACAACTGCTCATCAAATTTAATGGATGGTAAAATAACCAAAGCTGCTAACTCTCTCCATCCCTTTCCTCATTTTGCAAAAGTAAAACTAGAGTAGAATCACAAACAAAATTTTCCATTTCCAAGATTTTTTTTTAATTGCCATTTCATCACTTTTAACTTTATAATAAATGAGGCATTAAGTCATCTAATCTGAATGAGAATACGGTTAGGCAGTCTCCCGTGTTAAGTCAAATGTTTTGTTAACCCATTCATCCGCCCAAGTCTATCCTGCGCAAACATGTGGCTCTATAACAACGTCACCCACGCTCTCTACATTACTATGCCTACCAGAGGGCTTCGGTCCTTGAATGTAAACATGATTTAATTTGCTGAAACAACTGACGCTGTCTCACATCCGAGACACTGCTCGAGTTTGCTTAACAACGAACCATAATTATGATTTATAAGTTGCCTGAAATATTTATATTGAAGTAACAGGATTTTAAGTCCAACACATGAATAGAACATTGATATTTTTAATGGATTTTTGAATGAATTTACACAAAATCCACGGTTTGCCATGAACCTCGGTTTGGGAGCCAGATTTTCACGACAGCAGGGAAGACAAAAATCAAATTTACCCAAGTTTCCTCTGCCATGCCAAGGTACATAATCCATCTAGATTGTTTTGGTGTGAGTTCTCAACATACAGTAGGAGAGATTCAAAGTGCATTTTAATTGGATTAGAGCGAGCTCGCTCTGTCCAGGATATTTTCCATATAATAAGAGTGTAGAGCCATTAATGTTTCATTACTACAAGAGGATAAAGTTCAGTCTTTTCTTACGAAAGCTGTAATTCTTGATAGCAATGAGCACATCTGAAGTGGCTGTATTCCCATTGTGTAAGTGGCTCAGTTTTGAAATCTCGGCTAAACAAATGTGAATTCGTCACAGTTTCAGCATGTTGTGCCATTAAATCCTTACATCTCAGGAAGAAAGCAGAACAATGCCATTTCATTATGTAGCTTAATTTCTTTTTAGGAAAATAAATAAATAAATATTTTGCCCCAAATGTCAGGGATACATCTTTGTGGTAATAAGAACTGTGTAGAGTATCAACATTTTTCAAGGTGTTATATTAAAGTTTCAAACTCCAGTATTGTACAGTAAAAAAAGAAGAAAAGAAAAGCTGTAAATATGCTGCATATTTCTGAGATACCTTGCTACTAATCAAAGCCTTGGTAATGAACTTTAATGTTGTCACATTCCAACAGATTCAGTGAGCCATCAAACCTATTAAGAATCTGCCTATTATGATTAAGTTATGCTGATAATTCAGTGGCAATCTAGCTGTTGCCGAGATACTTTACATTGGACAAAAATGTTGAGACAGACCGACTGACAGTCCAATAAATAAACACATACCTCAGCCTGAAGGGAGAGATAAGGTACTTGAGCTTTAGCACTTCACTTTGAATAGCAAACTGTAGCATTAAAAAAAAAGGAGAAAGCGTTCATTTGGTTGTGAAAAAGCAGTGCGGAGAAAAAACAAGTGTGGCATATTCAGCGTTAGCAGCAAAGTCTTTACTGTTTTTTCCTTCTTTTTTTTTTACAGTGATTGTGCACTCCCCTTCAGCAAGAATGACGACTCTCTACAAGGTCATAAGCTTGTCTCACATACTTGAGAGCCCGATTCACAATATTTAAAACAGCTTCTGACAGCTTCATTTGTATAATACTGAATGGAGGATGTTTCTTTTCTGATGCAATAAGTGGTGATCTTGATGTTATCCTTCTTCTAGTCTTCTATGTAACACAGCTCATGGATAGACATTAAACTAAACCTTATTTTCTGTGAGTATATTTCTTTTATTTTACTCAATCATCAAGAGTTTCAGAGCCTCAAACAATGTAATTCAATAAAGTGGCATTATTTCAAGTTTTTCATCACATGCCTGACATAAAATAGAGGATTTACTTTATCTACTCTTGCAGACAGTGGTGGAGTGGCAGAGCGGCTGCAGTAATTAGAAATACTGTAGATGCTGTGCAGATGCAATGTACAGGTTAGAACCTCTGAAAAATTAAAAGAAAACAGCCTCCAGAAGGTGGACCCCATCCAAACTGGTCATTACTAGCAAATCTACACCTGCTACTGTTACAGACATGAACAATATAATGCACGCATTTATGTTGTATGATTAGTGTCACAGAACAGCACATGTGCAAACCTACATTTTATAACAAAGCTCAAATATCATGTCATAAAGTCCAAGATATCGTTGTTTTGGGCCTTTTAGGAACCAACCTCCTCTTTCTCTCTTACTCATTATGCAAATACTAGTAGAAGCTTTTTGTTGCTGATAAACTTCCATCATTCAAACTTCTTTCTGTTCAGACCTCACATAATCAAAGGCCGATTAACAGGTCAGCCAAAACTGAACACCTGTATATGCTCTTAACACAACACAGATTCTCAACATACCCACATACACAGCAAAAAGAGATTTAAAGCGCATGGTCATTGGATTAGAGTGGGCATGGTATGTACAGGATATTTACCATATAATAACACTGTAGAGCTCCATCACTGTATCATTTCTACAAGAGGATAAAGTTCAATCTTTCTTATCACAGCTGTAATTCTTGATAGCAACACACACATCTGTCAGTGGCTACGTTTCCTTGGAGGATTATCATACTGGCCGGCAGACACGCTGCTACTACTTCTGCTGCCGTAGTAGAGTTTATTTAAAGAAGGAAGAAGATATTTATGTGATGGATTATTTGGGAGCATGCAAACATGGAGACTGAAGTATGACATGCAGTATTTCATAAAGAGCAGGGAGTGTTGGGCCTCAGTGGGCAGACGCTGTCCTAGAAAAGCCAAAAGGGTCTGAGTGTTTCAGGGAGAAATATGTGGTCTGCAATGCTTGTTTTTTTTGGATACAGCTGTATATCAATGTATGTCACTGATGGAGGTTGGATATGAATACAACCTACATAAATGTCTGGAATGCTTTGAATGGAATAACGCTGAAAAGCTGTGGCATTGAAGCAAAGTTTAAAGATTACGAAATGTAGCCATTTTAAAATATATATTCAGTCACAATGTGTCCATGGATATATATTTTTTTAATCAATGTAGATTGATGGTATGGGAACAGTTACCTTGGTTCAGTCAAAGTGTAGATTATGAAATACTAGCTCTGAAAAGCAAGGACATAACTTGAATACTTGTGAAAGGACCTGCTACTAGGTCTTTAAAGAGTTGCTAAGCCTCAAAGAATTCAATCACTTTTGGTTTCAGTGGAGAGTTTTATTTAACACTATGGCCTGAGACTTAGGTCACACATGAACTGGCATTATATCTGCAAAGTACAAACATTCTTGGTCTGCAATGCAATAATCTGTTGCCATTGCTCCTTTGTGTTCAATTTGCTATGTCAATCCATTGCTGCTCTAGCAGGTGAACAAAAGCTAGCTAGTGGCCGGCGACATGAAATCTCTTTGTGCCGTAGCTGGGATTTCTGGGATTTTTCCATATGGAAGCTTAAGTTGGAGAGCTAATGCTGATTCATTTTTTCTTGTTTTGTATTAAATCAAATACAGAGTATCATTGTCGCAACATGTGCCAACAAACTGTATTTTCGACAGCAAGGAAATCCCAAAAAGTTAATTCTGTTCATATGGACGTAGCAGTTTCAGTGGGAGAAACGTTTTGTCACTCATCCATGTGACGTCCAGTTGAACAGAATCAACTTTTTCAGATTCACCGCTCTATATTTTGAGTCTTAAGGCTGTTAATGCATTAAAAATATTTTTCAAACTCACTTATTCTTAATACAGGCAATTCACACCATATGATTTTGCTGAATCCATTGGCGTTTATGTTTTTTGCAAGTTCAATTTTTCAACACAAAACCAGATTCTGCTCTGGGTCAATCAACTCTTTGAAATTATTTCTCTGCCTCCTCAGATCTGGTCTCAACTCCACAAACAAGAGCTCAAAACAGCCCCGCTGACATCCTGAAATACGTACGAAAGCGGTCGTGATTAGGGATGGGTACCGGTGTCCGGTGCCATAAACGGTAGTAACCAGACCGAAAAGCAGCGCACATTTCGGTGCTTTATTTCGGTGCTTTTTTTTCCTGAGCTGTGATACACTTCTAGCCAATCATTTTACGTTTCCGAGGACAGTAGGCGGGTCCAGGTACGTACGTTCTTTCAGAGCAGAGCTACAGATTAAAAATGTCCAAGGCGAAGCGGTCAAAAGTCTGGCTGTACTTCACAGCAAAATATGCAAACTCAGCAGCCTGCAACAAGTGCTTTAAGCTGATACTGTGATACTGTCAAAGGAGGTAACACCAAGAATCCGATGAAACACCTGGCGACGCATAGCGTTTTTTTAAAAAGCCCAGAAATGCGCCGTATTTGATAGCTTGCTGCGAGACCTCACACCGAGCACATCTACTGCGGGTGGGTTGCCTGTTATGCAACATCCCCCAAAAACACGAAGAATAGAGTCCTGGCCCCTAGCCCTGCCAGTGTAGCAGAAATGATGAGGATGATGATGCAGCAGCAGCCGTTCTTTTCTGCGTGAGTAGCTTAATGTTGTTCGTGTGTAATTTACGTTGAGTAGGCTAACCACGTTATTACATTAATGCATGTAAGGTGAACTAGCAAACATCATCATAGCTACATGTGGCTGTCTTCTTGTTTGATGGCAGATACTCCCTTCACCCTGGCCAAAAAGGCTAAAATGACCAAAGAAAAAGTGGAAAACAGTTAAACATGAGAGGTTTAGGACAAAGTTTGTGTTTTTTCCATTGTTTAAGCACTGCTTCCAGCCAAGAGTGATGCCATATATGCCCCATAGCTGCAGAAAAGGCTAACATTGTTATCTTTTTACAAAAAACAGCTGAACATGAGAGGTTTTTGGACCAATTTTGTGTTCTCCATTCTTTAAGCACCGGTTTGAGCACCGGCACCATTTCAAAAGTACCGATTTGGCACCGGTATCGGATAAAACCTAAACGATACCCATCCCTAGTCGTGATACAGCTTCAACTCATGGCTCAAACCATGAAATTTCTCCCTGCTCCTGCCTTCTCGTGAGAACCCAGTATTTCTGTTTCTTCCTTTTCTTTGACCATAAGGACCAGCTCCTCATTGCTTCATGTCAGCTTTTTTCATACTGTGTTTTCAGGACAAATTTCCACAAAAACACAGCATGTTTGGTGTGTGTATACACGTTACACGACAACCACAGCGAGGTTGCCAAACCAGTGCCTTATCACACATGGACATTTGAAATTGTGGTTAAAAATTCAATACAGCACTACTTTCCACCCGTGCACTTTCACTAGCTACATTAAAAACTCGATTAATTAAGAGAAAGGAAGTCTTTTATAGAGAAAATAAAGTTTCGCTATGACACCATCTCCCGCATTAAAAGGCTACTACTATTTTTATTGATGCTCATGACTTCCATGAAGTGCTATAAAGCCTTTTCTGTAAGATTCAATGCTTGAATCTGGTTTTGTTTAAAAATGTTCTACATATAAAAAGCCCAGCCTTTACTGTTCCTGTCTGTGCTATGTAACTAACATCATAGCCAAAGGTCTAGATGGCTCCGCCGATAAGGTTAAACAGGCTAAATAGTAGTTGATGAAATGTTGTGCTGTCTGAACTGCACCAGTCAACAAGGCACTCAAATTACACCTTACTTAGAAACTGGATATTTCAGCAGAAAACACGCTGTCATTACCAACACTGCTAATATGTCCTGTATTAATTTATTTGTGACTTGACATTGCGTGATTAAAAGTATTTGTCGTTTCTGCTTTGGGACTTGGCAAACATCGTGATCCTTAAACTGGGATTAATAGACCATCAGAATATATAAAGTTGAAGTAAAGCTGTCAAACAATATCATTCATGTTTTTGCCAGTCACACCCTGACTGAAACCTATCCCTCAATGTGTTTGCACAGTACAAAGGTGACTCTTTGTGTAAGGCAGCTAGTATTTTTTGGAAAATCTAATGGTTTAAGCCCCTAACACTGAGCATGTTTGCATTTTGTTTTGTTCCATGTGCTCAAAACCAACAATAGCTGAAAGGTTTTTCTTTGCTTTATTACCAGAATCTATTTTTTTCGTGTAGACACACTGAACATAACATGATAGAGTTAGAAAGCTTTATTATTTATTATTATTATTATCTACATATGGCCATGACACACGTTCTCTTGTGTGCAGTTAATCTGACCATCCATTAGAAATTATCCGCTTTGATGTTTCCATTTACCTGATAAAAAGGTACCATATTCCTTTGCCGTCTCTCTGCTGCAACTGACAAAGAGACATTAGATGAGCCAGAAACGCACATTTCCATGCCAATAAAGCAGCACTTAATGCCGTGAGAACATATCTTATAGGCAAATGCATCCAAAAACAAGCAGACCACCAGTCTGTAGACACATTACGAAAGATTGAGCACAGACAACGAACCAACACCTTCCCAACAATGCTTCCTCTGACCCAATAAAATCATAAAATGCCCATCAGACTGCTTCCCTCTCTTTCAGTGTCTCTTTGAACTCGGGTGAGGCTGACTGCAGCGGAGGAGACGGCAGACGTGACAGTGTGAACAGCAACAGTCTGGTGCTAGACACCACTTTACACCAGTACTGCAATTCACAGTTCAAAGCGCACGCCTGAAAGAAAATATTTTAGAATGATGGGATGGATTACCGATACGTGTGCCGAATACAAAAGGGTGATTTGGCGCTTTATCGTGCCTGACGGGGTTAGCAACAAAATGGCGGTGGATGGCATGTGTGGGAAGGTCTCGCCAAGGCGCGAGGTACATAGTGAGTACTTGTCAGTCCTCTCGCAGGAATAAAAGCAAAACCAAGCCATCAGTGAATGGCGAGACAAAAATCGAGAGCGCGGCGCAAAAAGGGAGGGCGATGTTTTCAAAACAAGCTTGAATGGATGCACATTTACAGTAACACAAAGAAATAAATGAAACCCTTTGAGGAGAAGAGCTGTGTTTTACCAAAGGACTGGGCAGAGAAACCAGCAATTTTGCAATTCTTCTTTTGAAGGTTTTCTTCTGTTTGGGGTGGAGTGTTGGGGGGTTTGTGGCGCGCTGGCAGCTGAGGCAATCTGGGTCTCAAGCACATCTAAGGTTGGGCAATTAGTTCCAGTGCCACTATTAATGTGCTGAAGGGGCGCGCACTGCAGGGGGTTGAGGGCTTGGCTCAAAGGGCTTCGGTCCTTGCTGGGAAGAGGGGGGTAACTACGGCCAACAAAGGTGGGGGTCAGGACCTCAGGGCCATGTGAAAGCTGTACCATGTCCACTGACCTCTGAACGCCTGTACAGGCCCATTCGCCATATTGCGGGCTATTACAGCAAACTGACCAGCCTTTACAGCTTTGAGAGTTTAGGAGAAAGACGATGCCAGGCTTGACATCTCAAAAGAAAAGCCAGTCAAAAAATTATGTTTGTGAGCGAAGTGGTGTTTACTGTTGTATTCCATAAAGCCTTCATTAATGGACCATTTAATGAGGCTCCTTCCTGACAACAGTTACCTACCACCAGCCTGGAACGGTGAACGGAAATACTCTGGGCTTTTTTCCCTGTTAAATCCCTGTTCCGGTATCGCAGGTATATACGTACAGAAAAAAAAAATAAATTTATTTATATATATATTTTGCTGCTTCCCTCACAATTGAATATGCAGCTATCAATCACAAAGAGCTGCGAATTCAATGGACCCTTGTTAGCATTAAGAGAAAAAAGATATTAGGTGCTTGAAATTCCTTAAAAAAATAAACAAAAAAAAAAATTTTTTGGATTTTTGACAAAGGTTTAATTAAAATGACACCCTATCCAGATACTTCCAGTAAAAAAAAACAACCTAAAAAAACAAAACAAAACATCAATGACAACAACCAAAGCAAATCAAAAAAGAGACTGTGAGAACTCAAACTCCACACCACATCCTCTGTTTGTAAGGCCTCGCTATGGCCTGCATTGTACCTTGACACACAAATGCAACCCTCATCTCTCCCTTTCTTTTGATCTCCTCCATATGTCAAGGGTATTTAGAGGACAGAAAGCAAGACATAAGCAGAGAGAATGTAAGGCCAGAGAGCCCTTTTCACGCTGCAGTTGTGCTCTCTGATCCTATATATTTTTACTTTTTTGCATTCTTCCCCCTTTCTTTTGAGGTGAAAAATGTCAGCAAGACTTTGGCATTTACAACGCAAGCTGCCACAGTCACTGTTACAGAAAAGTAGCTGTTGACATATAGCCTAGTTGCACCAGAGCTCTGTGTTAAAAATGTGGCTTTTTATGGCCAATCAGAACGCAACCAACTGCCTTTTATCACTCTGAAAGAAATATATGATTTTTTAACTTTTTTTTGGACCTACTATTATTTCCCATATTTTCACAGCATTATTATTCCCCATTATATTGTAAAACTCTTTTGATGAAAAATACACAATAGATATTATTGAAAACTGTAACTTTTCAGATGACTAAGACAATGATTTACGCAAGACAATTATAAGACAATTATTATTTATTTATTTTTTTTACTTCATCTGATTATTATTTTAGGCAGCTCTCAGTAAGTTGCACTTTTAAATATCAGGAAAATTCACATTATTTAATTATGGAACACTGATGCATTTTCACAGGATGTTTTAATCATGTATTATAGCATTCTCATTTGTAATAACTCATTCTTATCACCCGTTACATTTCTATATGTAAAATAGGAATGTGAAACTATTAATTACCAATGTTTCAAAAAAATGTTCCGGAGTAGTCGTACTGTAGTAAAACAAATATTAAACACTCACAAATGTTCCTTCTTACACGTAAGAAAAATACTTTTGAGAAGACAAATCTCTTCTTTATCTTTGTCTCCTGACTGGTCATCTGTAGCGTCCTTCAGCCATATTTAAAATCTCTGATTGCACTTCTGTGGCTCAGCAGGCTTGGCCGAAACGCTGACCGCTTGAGTTTGACAGAACCTATTGTGTTCTTACAGGACAATAGGGGTGAGAGGTGCAGGGTCAAATAAAACTTCTACACACCCCCACCACACCCCACTTCATCTGTAAAGTTCTCGCCTGCTGACCTTTAACCCCTCCTGTCTTTGTCCAAGAAAAAATAACTAAATCTGTTCCGCCAAATGAATGCCTGAGAGACGGCTGTCCTTATTGTATGTCTCCGCTTGGCTTTCCCTCCATCCTAGCCTCATAACGTGGAAGGGTTGACACTAAGATTATGGTAAGATTACGCCCGAGTCTTCTGGCAGATGGTACCAGTTTACTTTCTCGTGCTATGTTGGACATTGGCAAGTTCTCATTTCTTAATGACAGACAGCAAACAGGAATTAGGTTGGTAATGGATCGGATCAGATTAAGGTTAATAAATGCACTTGACAGCAACTATTTTAAGTGTAGAGGAGACTTGCTTTGACCATTTGGACTTTGGATTTGTCACAAAAAAGGGATTATTACAGAGCATTGAATGTCACGGGACAATGAAGATGACCTAACTAAATCTGAAGCATCGGGTTACAGCAAGTAGCTAACACCTTTGTTTTCTTTTAAAGGCTATGTTTCTTTACCTTCTATGGCAGGACGTGTTTTTAGGTCACTGAGTCACTGCAGGACAATTGAAACAATTTGTGACGGTGCTGAATTTTCAGTTTTTTTCACCTGGCAAAAACGATAAAAAAAATTATTTTGCTTTTATACTGCTGCCATTGCTCTTTGTGTTGGACAGTTCTGCAGAATTTCATCTTGTTTTCTAGCAAAGTGTTAATATTGTCCAGGAATAAAAAGAAAATGGGCAAAAATAAACATGTCTTTAATAATCTGAGAAACTTCAAAACGTATTAATTGATTAGTTTTTGAAAGAATGACATCAAAAATAAAATATTCATTGCCTAAAATAAAGTAAAACTTGAAATATAAATGTCAGTTTGAGTTGGTACTAACAATATCTTCAACCCAGACGACAAATGTTGAACCAAACTGCAATTTGACATAATGAAGACTCTAAAACGGTTAGTTCTGGGGCAGAATTAATTGTTGTGATAAATAATTTGCTGTACAATGAGGTTAAATACTAACTTACATATTGTTGTGCAAAAATATCTACACTTTAATCCAATTGTCTTGAAATAATGTAAAATAAATAAAAATAATTCCTTGATCTTATACTTTGTTGTATAAGAAATATAATGTATGAAAAAAAATGTACACACATTATTAACATACCTTTGACACACAGTTTTGCTCTTTTTTCCTTTAGATCTAAATCTAGTTATGTCACATTATAGAAAAGTGTTCATGGAAGTCATCTTGGCTGCCGTTTTTGGACGGACACAACCCTTCCCACCCCCAACACCTTTTCTTCTCCTCGATGAAGCAGCAACTCCCCCAACGCACAGACAAAAGTCAGGTCTGTAACCCCTGTGGCCCCACCCCCCCGTGCTCTTTGACCTATAGTGGAGGCCTGGCTGAGCACAAACAGTGATCGTCCCCTGAAGCCCCGCCGCCACCACCTCCACCACAGGCTCCTGTTTCAGGCGGCCAATGAAAGGGTCTACTGTAAATAACGGGGGCCTGGCTGACCCAAGCGTTTATCTGGGCCTTAGACCCCTGCATCCGTCCTACTGTAACAGAGCCTGCTACTCACAATAGAGTCTCTCATGGGTGTTAGAGTGCGGGTTCTCTCCCCTCTGTACCCACTCAGAATGGGGATTATGGAAAAAAAAAAAAAAAAAAAAAAAAAAAAAAAAAAAAAAAAAAAGGGCCCCTGTCAGGTCCTTGGATGGGGTCAAC
>NW_005187416.1:356736-362467 GCF_000239375.1 Pundamilia nyererei
GTGAGTGAGTGTGTGTGTGTGAGTGAGTGAGTGAGTGAGTGAGTGAGTGAGTGAGTGAGTGAGTGAGTGAGAGAGAGAGAGAGTGTGTGTGTGTGTGTGTGTGTGAGAGAGAGAGTGTGTTAGCAAGAGCAAGCGAGCGAAGGAGGAAGAGAGACCCAAAGAGATAGAGAGGAAGGTTTTGGGTCAGAGGCTAAGTGAAATATATCCCCACTCTGAGGCATGCAAGAGAGAGGATGCAGGAAGCTGAGGGCTAGAGATAAGGGCACAGACGTGTGTGATAAGCACCCAAACACCTGTTAGGGAAGCTTCAGCTCCTTGCCTCAGACCAACACTCACAGGAGGCAATAAAACACAAGCTGGGAATGGAAGAGGAGAAAAAAAAAAAGTATATGGACAAAACTATGAGAGAGAAAAACACTCCTGTAATCTCCTTTTTGTTTTCCAAGAGGTGAGAACAGAGAGTGAAAGCTGCAGGGGGTGCGCGCGCGCTGTTGCACGCTTGAAGGGGGATAAAACCCCATCCCGTTTTACAGCATGCTTAATGGCATATGGCGGGAGCCTACAGCATCATTTGTAAGGTCAGCACCGAGACAGGAGTGGCAGAAATGATGCTGTTTGAGTCATGACATGTCAGAGCAATCCGCTTCAGCGATCAGTCCAGGAAATGGAATGGCTTTTTTTTCTCCCTCCTTTTTACTATCCCACTCTCGCCTTTCGGGGCCCAGGGACAAACAGACAAACACGAAACAATCTGGAAATGGTCAAGAAAGACCTTGGAGATGTCTGACAGTCGGGCAGTAAACAAGAAAGAGAGGATTCATAAGGTGTCAGAGAAATTCACGTGCTGGCTACACCAAAGTCGCCATCTGACCAATTAAATGAGTGTCAAGTAGCTCATCAGTGACAATCTGGAAATTATAATGCCAATTAATGTGAGATTGATGATGTCTTTTTACGAAGACATGTCTATGATCAGCACAGGAATGTAAATGCTACATAGAGTTGCATACTATATATCCTTATTGTCATTTTTATAAATGTATAAAAATAAATGAACAGTGGGTAACAGCAGCTATCACACCAAGGTCATGTAATCAGTAAAAATACTGTTGGCTGTGACAGGAATATTAAATTAGATTAACATTAAATGAAGAATAATTTGGCTGCCTTAAAGAAAGAAATTTTTAAATTTGATTTGAAATATAACACTTAAAGTAACAGAAAAATTAACATGAGAAATTTTCTCATTTCTCAAAAAAAAAAAAAAAATGGATTCATGATATGATAATATTTCTACAGTGGCTATCATGTGTGTCAGCACTTATCAAGACAGCATTAAAATATGTGAACGAATAGGAGGCTAATCAAATCTACTGATCACACCAAGCCCGTTTTGGCACAAGTTTAATTGAATCAGCTACTAAAGCTGACAACAACAAAAAATGCAGACACTTACATACAGATTGATGTTTTAAATGCAACTCCAGTGCGACTATTCTCAGACTCTCACTCTGTTTTTAGACATTCTTCCTTTTCAAGCTGACAAATCTCCCTTCAATTGAATTCATCCCCCCACCTAGCACGCAGGCTGCACGAGGGGGTCGCCATATCCATCATCGGCTCTCTCCCTCCGTTAATCTCTCTGGGCGTCTTCGGTCAGCAAATACATAAATCAATTATGGTTTTAAGCTTTATGCCATGATTTACCCAACTGATCCCTCCTGGATTACAGCGGAGCTTAAAATGTGTCGGTCAGGGCTAAAGCTGCAAGTCGCCTTGACATTCATTGCACTCCTGCCACGGCGCTCACCGAGCAGCATGTCAGTTGCCAGAAATATGGATCGGAGAGCATTTTGAATAGTCTGACAGTCAGACAGGCTGCTTTGTTATAACATAATCACATTCATCTTTAGTAATACAACTTTTAAGAAAACATTTAACTCTTGTAGCCTCTTATTTAAGGTTCAGGGTCAGGGCTGAGATTCCTGACAAACCCGTGAAGAAATACTCAATGTAAATTATTATAGTAATAATGTTTTTAGAGGTTAATCAATGATGTAATCTAAAAAACATAAAAAGCACCACCTCTAACATTATTTACTCAAATTCTTGTTCTTCCGATTAGTGTGTTGAAATAAATAACTTTCGGGGGGGTTGATGTATTTTAATACTAAAGCATAAATTAGGGAGTATGGAACTATTAACTTTTGTTTGGATAACTGTCTCAGGGAACACTAAGAAAACAAATAAATCTCATAACCCACAAAATCTGATAATGTTATTGTAGCAAACAACTCTTTTGTGCAAAGTATTGATTTGGTGGTTCTTTATGCCATATTAGTTCTTGTTCAGGGTACATAATTGTGAAACTCACCCACACTGTTTTGACTTTTTTTTTCACCTATAGAGAAAAGTGGTTGTGCGTTCACTTAAACAAGCCAATAACCTGGCTTACATCAGCAGCACTTCTAAAATAATCTGATTTTGCATATCGATTTGCTACTCAATGTTAACTCGACTTCTCACTCAGCAATTTAAAGAGGAGAACGCTGAGCTTATGCTATCAATAACATTAAAGCTGTTGCAATTATATGTGGCCTTGCCCTCCAGCTTATGAGCAGATAGCTAGCACGAACCCAGAATCAACCTGTTGAGCAAACATCATCCGTCAGTCTCTAAAGAGAAGGATAAAAAGCTCACGTTGTGCTGTTCTGGCCTCATTTTCCTACCTGAGAGCTCCTTTGTGACAGGTGATGGTGGAGAGAATGGGGGGTAATTTTTATGACCAGCTTCTTAGTGTGCTGGTATCACTCCATTGGGGCCCCTTGCCAATCTCTGGCAAACCATTCAAGTGGCAACAAAGAGGCTAATTAGTAGCTCTCTCGCTTGAAGCTGCGAAGGGCTCCGGTTTGATACTTCCCAGGGAGGCTAGGGGGCCTCCGAGGTGGCGGTGGCAGCTATTTCACACACATACACACAGGCGCATACTCACAGGACATTTGTGAGCACACTTGGGTTGGCCCTTTGGCTTCAGCACATTTACTCATTGTGGCCGTCCTCCCTACGGTCCGCCAGAGTGATAGAATCAGAGAAAGGGAACCGGCACATCTTCTTTCATGTGGCGGGGACCCGGAGAGGGGATGCTAATGGGATATCGATGGGATTAGAACCCACAGCGTTCAGGTCCAGGAGAACAGAGGAAGGGCTCCATGAACCAGAACTAAAACCCACTGAGCTTTAAGGTCAGATCATTCTAATTCTATTGACTTTTTCTTATTTAATGGGAAAGCTGACAATGGATGCATGGACCTTAATACAGTAAGAAAAGTCTGCCAAAAGGCAGATTGTAAAATAGAGAAACTCTGCTTATGCATTTATCTGTGCGGTAATTTACACACAGCCTTTGTGCCACAGCCTCTCCTCCTGCCAACACTCGCACTGCAGCTTCTGGGACTAGAGATACACATCAGGAAGTTAGGGGTGTTAATGCATTTGCATGTCACCTGATAACTAGCAGTAATTAGCACTCCCCTTGAGTCCCCACCCTGGCCTCTCAAAAAAATACAAGAGAAAAAAATCCACATGCTTGCATGGGTACAAAGAAGGCCAACTTAGAGTACAGTATGTTATCATTAACCCTCTCTCCAAACCACAAGTTCCCCCACATAGACAAAAGATAGGGGCCTCAGTGTATTTGCTTCATAGCACTCCAAGCCAGACCGCATCAGCAAAGGCCACGTCTGCTGAGCGCTGTTAGCCACACAGAGGCAGCTGGTCACACCGAGTCAAGCTGCTAACTTTTATTGCACAAGCACACTCCCTCCACTCTTATCTCAGGGAGGAAGGCGATCTAATCTGATTAGATCGCCTCCCTCCATTGCCACAGCCACTGTCTGCATATTGGTATCCCCCAACCCCTATCTTGGTGCTGCCCTTCTCTTACTTATCTTATTTCTTACCACCACCACCACACCGTTTCCAAAAAAGCATCTTTTCCCCCCGCCCTCTCTAAAAAGACTACTTTCCTGTGCCACCTGATGACATCACAGTGTAGGACAATAAGACGCTTGATCTGCACGCTTGTGTGCGTGTAGTATATTCCACAAGATGCAGCCCCCTGAGTTAAGTCTTTAATCGATACATCTCCCTATCCTGACAGTGAGGACAGAGCCCAGATCTGAGATCACAGCGATGGCGGTGTAAATCTTTACGGTTCAACCAGAGCCTTTTAAAGCCTGTCTATAATTGGGACTCAGCCAGCAGCTGCCTCGGCTCTGGCTATCACCACGGGCCTGGTCAAAGCGGCAGTTCCTTAGGGGCACAAACAAACACCGCACCTCCAATAGGGGCAAAAAAAGAAAGCACCTGTGCGAGGATAAAAGGGAAATGATGTGGCAGCCAGACTTGAATAAGCCCTCTGCTGTTGTCTGTGGCTTAGGTGTTTCTTGGAGAGGTGTTTTTCGTTGAGTGAGGCTTTTTGTGCTATTGGATTATTACACCAACATGTACTGTACCTCTGAGTGCAAGCAGGGGAGACTTAACTCACTGAGTGATTTCAAATAGAGGGTAATCCACTGCCATGTAATGGATGCTTTGTTGCCCAGCTACTTTCAGGAAGCAGGAAAATGCTTGCACAGTTTTACAGGTTAGAATCAAAAGTCTGCTGCTCCCTTAGTCATTCTTATTTAAGATCAAAGGCGACATACTGTATTCAGTGAGTAAGACTGTGACAATGAAGCAAATATCTGACTACCTACTTCAAAGCACAGATATTTATCCTTTATTGTTAGCACATGTAGTTTTTTCCCCTACTTTTTACACTTAAGATGAGCAGGATACAGAAGGGCTCTTATTTTGAGGTCAACAAACACTCTGGACTGCTGTCTGGGGATTTTGCACAAACTATACCGGATGTCACCTCTCAAACAACAGCAACAGTCTGATTTTTTATACACACACACACACACACACACACACACACACTATTTGTGAGGTTATGCACTGTGATCGGCTCAGACAGTTTTCTTACGGCATCAGAACCTTGTGGTTTTGTTGTATGTCGAAAGAACAACACTGCTCAGTGTTGTAGAGTCTTCAGTCTAGCTGCTAATAGAAATAAGAGCTATGGAACTTATGAGATAATATTAATATATCTAACCGTGAGAGTTAAAACGACATGGCCCGAGGTAGTTGGCTACCACATTAAGCTACAACTGCTGTGGTCGCAAAATAGGCGCAGTGCTGTGCTGGTTTGAAATTTTTGACAGGTCCTTTTGCAATTTTATGACAGGCACTATCAATCACCACGAGTGAAAAGACTGGTGACTTTTCACTGGTGACTATGACTGGATTGTCGACTATATCACAGAGGATGTTATTCCGTGTTTCTGAATTGTCAGTTTGACCACCAATCACAAAGATCCGAATAGTTAAAAAGATAAGTTAGTTTAATTTTAAATGCTTTTACAGTTTTTATTATATGTATTCAAATAACTTTATCTAACCATAACAACATGACAACACCATAAGGGACTTATATATACATACACATACATATATATGCATCTTATAAAGACATCGAAAGGTTTTGGGGGTTTATTTTGGTGCATCTCCACATTTGCATGCTGTTCGATTTATATTTTTGTCAGTGGTTGTCATCACTGGATGCCATCACACGTATTCCTGTAAATCCTAACCCAGACAGTTACAACTGGAGAAATTGGTGAAGTGC
>NW_005187416.1:362619-387815 GCF_000239375.1 Pundamilia nyererei
GACTGTCTTGCAGGCATCCTTTATGCTTATTGGAGCTCACTGGGGATGGGGGTGGTGGTTAATTGTTGCTAGTGACCAAAGCAACCGAATGTCATTGTGTAAGGAAACAACATCTATACCTTCCAACAGCTTCCCCTTAGTGTGCAGGTTACATACGTGTGTGTATGTGCATACATTGTTATCACCTGCAACAAATGCATTGGACCGCTATCTGAACTCAATCTGCTCTTGGTTTACTAAGAAGGAGCGCCAAGGGTTATCTGTCCCACTCTGATATGCACAGATAAGGGCCTTGGGCCTGCTGTTTAAACACCTGCGGCCTGGGGTATTAGAGCGCCCTCCGTCCCCTTTGCCACAAAAGAGGAGGAAATGGAAGAGTGAGCGCTGCCTGCTACTGCTGAGGGGAGTGTATGTGAAAAGTAATGAACACAAGTGTGTGCGCGTGCGGAGGTTAATGCGAGGGTGATTATTTCCACCGCTGCCAGCCTCTGCCCCAAACACTGCCATCAATAATAAAAATAACAGGAGCGAAAACAGAGCAGACAAAAAGGAATTCATTGACTTATCCCATTCATTCATCGCCCCTGTGCCCCTCCAAAAATAAACCCAGGCTGTACTATGAAAAGACACTGCTATAGCATTGATACTTATCAGTAATGTTTAACGGCTATATGCTGGAAAAGCTCCTTTCAAACAGGCTCTTTTTTTTCACTTATGTGATGTACATTACAGCGAGGGTCAATCATTTGCATGAGAATGGACGATTAAGTGAAAGAGATAAACCCAAGGCTAGTTCCCGTGAATTGGATGCTGTGTTTGGAATACCAAGCAGAGGAGCCCCCCCACCACCACCCCCACTGCCTCTGCAGAATTAGCCCCCTGCATCATGCATTTATTTTCTAAATAATCACTCAGGCCCTTCCTGTGTTGATTATTTTCTCAGTGCAAGGGTTACTAAAATATTGCTGTAATCCTGTCTGCCTAAAGCCCCAACAATGCACACCGTGGGCTAAATAAATCTAGGGCTTGTCAGTGGGGACGTGAGCTGGTGGCCTGATGGAGGGAAGGTGGAGGGGAAAAGTTGCCATGGTCAGATAGACTTAGATTAAATACAAGGAAACTCAGGCACTTATAAGTCAGAGTAAACCTTTCATTAAGCTCATTTTTATTTGCACAATAAGTTAAACTTTCAACATCAGTGCTTTTACAATACCCAAGGTAAAATACAGATAACACAACTACTTATAAAGTAGTTCAAAGAAGGCAAAATCCTCAAATATCTATAGTTATCTTAAGATAGTCAATCATTAAAGGAATTAGTCTAAAGTTAAGTTAATTGATCAGCTATCAGATCAGAAAAAGCAGGCAAAAATCTACTTCTGACATAACATTCAATATAAGCTTTTTCCCTTCAATTATAATAATTTATTCTAAACTGATGTACATTATAAGGCTTTCATTAACCTAATATCAAGGTAGCATCTCTGCTGCTTGAAAAGAAGCAAACGTTTCCACAGTCAATAAGCAACTCCTTACACTTGTTTTGCCAATACATAATGAATTCAGTGTTTTTATGAAAGGTTGCAGAAACTAGATTTATACAGGAAGTGGGCACTTTTCGGTGCATTCATTTAAACATAGAAGCCCACATTGACACCTCACACCACTGACCTGTGCCACATCTGGAAACAATTAGACTCATGTTTGACTTGACCTGCCCGCACCTAAGTGAACTTTGCCAACTTTTTTATGCGTTTGTTGCAGAGGCAGTGCTGACCCTGACACAGTTGCTCCGGGGGAATGATGCGTAATTAGTCAGAGGGAACACGACTCCACTTGTCTGAAATAAAACATCTTGCATACCCATCAGGACGATTAAGAAGTGTGACAGGATAGCCATAAAAAATAAGCAATAAATGAAGAAAAAAAAAGAAGAAGCTGGGACTGGATATGATACCAAATGACCCACAGTGGAGTTTGTGAGGACACGAGAAGCGTCTGAATTATCAAGCATCTCAGGCGAAGCGGACCTTTCATGTCAAAATGGCAGAGCAGACAGCGGATGATGCAATGTTTGATTTCTACACTTCAGGAGGCTGTCAGGACAGCACATACAATATTAAACAGTGTCGTGTCGGTGTATCAACCGGTGTAAATTAACCCATTAGTATGCTATGGGGTGAGGCGGCGAGATCAATGCATGAAACGGTTTGGAAATCTCCTTTGATACAAGATTTCCCAGCTTGAGTGAATTGATGAAATTCCTCTTGAAACACAGGCAACCATTTCACACGCCACACTTTTTCTCAAGACAGAGACGAGCGTAGCCTGTCCGTTAACGCAGTTCGGCTACATTAATGCATCTAAAGAAGAGGCTATTGTGCTTCTTTTTTTTAAAAGTGGCTGTAAAAGCCTGCTTAGGATGAACTGATCATATGCGCAAAAGCCACTTCTTTTTCTCTCCTTATGATTTTTAGACGTGTAATATGAGTCAATGCAAAAATCCTCTTTAACTTAATGAAAAATTAGCTCTAATCATGAAGGTCACACAAATATATACACTGTAACTTCCTGTAGGTCTTTCATCGAGTCAAACCTATTCGGTAATATTTCTTTAACTTGAAAGTCTGGACTGAATCACTTCAGTGCTTAGCCATGTATGCCAAGATACCAGCTCAAGAATGATGGGACGGGTGATAAGGTTCAAATCCTCCGGTGAACTTTAACCACTGTGCATTCCTTTGCATTGATTCAAGCAAACACTGCAGGGTGAGAAGGTGGCCTTCAAAGTAAAATTTCTTAAACATTACGACAGCACGAAAGAGAGGTCATGCAAGATTAATATTCAGTTTGCTTGCTCAACCAGGGTCAATCCAAATATGACAGAAATCCAGTGAAATATATCAAATTGAGCAGGGTATTATGTCAGAAAAAAGGGATAGAGAGATTTGAAAAACTTTCAGTAATTCAAGTGAGGTTTCGGGGCAAAAACTCTGGGTTTTTTCTGGTTTACTGTCACTCTCCTGTCCAAGAGCTACCTCCTTGTCTCAAAGCCCAGGTTCAGCACTCATTTCCTGGACTGACCGTCTACTCCAATTATCAAGCTAATAAAGGCCCCCCTTGTGCAGTTATGGGAAAGGGGAGGGGAATTGGTTCCAGGATGAGGGGGTTCCACTTTGGTAAGTGTGTGTGATAGCTGCCGCCCACATCTTGTAAGGTGTGACTAATGGTCTTGGACAATGTTAAGACAGCACTCCTTCGGCGGTCACCTGGACAGGCCTGGTAGTTACTGAAGGAGCAAATCTCCAAGTTTGAGCTGTCAGCCACACAAAACTAAGGTTTCTGTGATTATAAAAGGATGTTACTATTTGCTATTTCTCATCATTTCAAAGCAAAAAGCTGTCCACTTTAAATTATTAACAATAGGAATTAAGTTACTATGTGGATCATGAATTAGTAAAATGAAGCCAAGTGACTTAATTTCACATTCTGATGCACATCAAGAATTCATAAATAAACATTCAAAATTTCAGTCAAATTAAGGGTAGTTGAAATGCTAAAAAAGGGACACAAATTTCAAGAACAAAACAATTTTAAAAAAAAATTTAAGCAACTATCTTCAGAAGAAAAGTTGTCTTACCTGTGCTGCTCCACAGCTTCATTATCTGGTAGCTCTGCACCGCAAACATTGCAACGTTCATGCTGGTTCCTGCCGTCTGGTTTCATGCCCACTGCCAGCTCCCCAAGCTTGCTGAAGAATTCTCTCTGGATGAAACTCGGAGGCAGGAGTCCCCCATAGGCACTGAAGTCCATAGACATAGCCAGGGCTGGGGACATGGGCAGAGCGGACGCCATGGATACTGGCATGGACATCATGGCATCTGATTTATGATTGACAGGTAAGGAGTAGAGAGAGGCCAGATGTTTCTCAGTCATTCCAGCCATTGCTTCCATCCCCATCTGACTGACTTCAGCTTGAGAGTCGCCCATGCCTTCGTCACGGACGTAATGCAGCTCACGGGCACTGGTGATCACGCTGCTCCTGGTTGGCGTTCCAGGACCATCTCTGTTCCTGTCCTCCCCACTTCGTTCTCCATTGCTGGAGGCACTGGACTCCATGTTCTGTGGGCTTTCGTGGCCATTGCCACCCATATCCACTTGCATCATCTCAGTCTTGATCTCAGTCATCAGTTGGTTGGAGTTGCCGTGAACTAGTTGTTCACCACCAAAGCCCTGCTGGAGCAGAGACTGGCCGATGCTCATCAGACTGTCCACAGCAGCTTTGGTGGGACTCAGGGTGGAGACACCAAAGGAAGTGGAGACGGAGGGACTCTGGTCGACGACCCCGGGCATGTTAGAGACTTGCTGTGTACCTGACAGATAGGGGCTCCCCATGGAATGCTTTTTTGAGTTTTTGGCTCCATTGTGACCTTTGCGCTCATCGTCTTCCTCTGTGCTTCCATCGTTAGCGTTGACCTCAGCATCATTTTCATCTGAGGACTGGATGGTTTCCAGGATCTTCAGGCATTGCTCTTCCAAGTATTCAATCTCAAGTATCTCGGCTGCATACAGAAGGTCATCTAAGTCTTCCACCTTGGCCTGGAGCGTGGCAGTGTAAGCATACTCCAAAATCTGCTGAAAAGTCTTTGGTGATAGAAAGTCCAGGGTATAATGCTGGCTGCTGCGGTGAAAGAGGATTTCAAACATTTTGCTGGTGCAGGCTAGCACAGTCCTGTGAGCGTGAAACTCCTGGCTGTCTACCATGATGACCACGTCACACAGAGTTCCAGCCAGACGCATCTGGTTGGCCTTCTGCAGCAGGGAATTGGGGTGGTTGGGGTTCTGAAGCTGGATCATACCCATTTTAGTTAAATCCATGATGTCGATGCAAACCACGAGGCCGACTCATGAGGCTCTCCTTCCCCGATCAACAATGTTTTTAGCTATCTTTGTAAACAAGATGAAACCTGTATGGAAGACAAGAGGGGAGAAAAAAAAATCAGCTCTGGTTGAGTATCATGAGTACAAAGTATCATGAGTTAGAAAGATATTAGTCTTTACACATTTAAATCCAACATGCTCAGTCTGCGTTTTTTTTTTTTTCCCTTCAGAATCTGAATGAATGAAAGGGCTTTCTCTTTTGAAAAATGTTTTAAATTCCAGTTTATCATAAAATACAAGTGCCTTTCATTATTTCAATCACGCTGCAAATAAATGTGATGAATTTGTTACGCTTATTTAAAACATACCACCTCTTTCTCTCTCTAAATGGCAAGTGTGAGGCAATTGCAAATATCCTGCCAGTGTGGTAAACACTCCGCTCAGTGGCATTGTTCTTAAATTCAGCAGAGAGTATTGACTGTAGATTTCTGAAGGGAAACAATTTGTGAGCCAACATGCTCAACCTGCATATCAATCAGTCCAACATATGTTACGTTAAAAAGATGTCTTCATTTAGTTATCTAATCGGTATGTACACCAGTTAAACAAGTGTGAATTGTGGGTTTTCACTGCCGCTCGGTTCACAAAGACCATCAGCAGCCTTTCTGAAATTAAATAGCATCTTACTCAGTATTCTCATCACAGACGGGAGCAGAGAGCAGCGGCCAGAAATGGGTGGAAAGGAAAGCAGGATGAGGCAAAAGCACACAACACTGCTGTACCAAACACAGCTCTCAGTCGCTAATGTTGAAAATCGCAAATTTGTCCTCCTCCTACTCCTGTTAACCTGATTACTGAAGTTAACAACGCAACACGCTCCCACAACCCTATACTTTGACCTGCACCAAAAAAATAATTAAAGCTGGCTTAGATTGAATACACAGATTCACCACTACATTCAGTTTAACACTGAAACTGCTTCTTCATTGTCCCAATTAACTAAACAGTTATTTGCCACTGCACCTACTCCAAGTGAAGCAGGAACGGTCACCAGATTAGCGTCGCCTTTGACCTACAAAAGCTCACTCAGGGCCAATTTTTAGGTTTTCGGAAGAGTGAATAAGTCAGGCTTATGACAAATGACAAAGTGTGTCAGATGAAGTCTGGTGAGAAGTGACACGCTGTCTAAATTTGTAATATTATTATTGCTTTTATTAATAATAATCTTCAAATTATTTTTTAAAGATTATGAAACAGACAACTTGGGCAGCTCTTTCCCTCCCTTCACACCTGTAAAAAGAAGAAAAGAAAAGAAGAAAGGAAAAATAAACCTTGAAAAAATGATAAGGTTTCTTTTTCTTGCCAAACCTTCTGTAATATATAAATAAGATCATCTAAACACACTGAATCTGAATATTCAGGGGGTAAATGATGCTGCACCTATTGTTAGGGCTGAGAGTAACGGAAAATAATTCTCCCGGCTTTTGGGGCACTGGGCGGTTTGTCTTTTCCGTACCTTGACAAAAATCGATGTAGAATGTAGGTAATGATAAAACCACAGGTTCTCCTCTAACTGAAATTAGCCTCTCAGTAAACAGAGATCATGCCTAAAACCCGACATTATCTTTATTGCAGGTATGCCAATAGCGCCGATTTATGGCCCCGTAAATGATCAATGCTTGTTGCGCTCTGTGGGTTATCAACTAAACTGTGGCTTCACTGGGATGTAAAGTTGCTGTCTGGGGACTTTGTCTGTTTTCTATTAATAAAGGAAAAAGGCTGCGTGGGTCTAGACGGCGTTAATTTTAGCCAGACGCACCAGACAAATTATACACAACATTATGCGTTAAGCAAAACATCACGTACTACATTAAGTACATTAAGCCTGGAGAGATTTCCTCCCAGGAGGACGATATGGACCGCTGACAATAACCACATCACGCCGACTTCACAGAGAGGCAGCATAATCAATCTGATCACGAGTTGTCTGCCATAGCGCGCCTTGACGAGCCAGCCACAACAAGAATAAACAGCGTTCAATATTCCAGACCATGAGCCACACTGACAGACACAAACGCGGAGAGATCAAAATGGTACGGGGAGGGGGGCAATCAGATACCGGTGCCTTCTAAAAAAGTACACGCGACACAGACGGCAGGCAAGGGTCTCCGATTTGAGCAAGCTCTCATTTGATCAACGCACAGGTGGACTTTGAGGCATGATGAACACTGTAGCGCTACCTTGTAACAGTGAAGGAGAAAGAAGCGGGGTTTGGTCTCGGGAAAGCTGCCTAAGGGATAAAGAGGAAAAAAGAGTGAAAGGGGAAGAGAGAGATCAGACACACTCGATAACAAATCAATTTGCCATCGCATCTGTTACCAGTTCCCCCACCTCACAGTGTGCTGCGCGTGCTACGGCGAGCCGATTATTGGTAACCAATCAAACATTTAGCTGGCTGTCAATCAATGGCAGTGCGCCTGTACAGTGACTGGATTTACGGTTGTTTCGTGTGTAAAAACCAGTGTCTCTAGTCCCCCATCATGATGTCATCACGGCTAAATAAGCCACGCTGGTGCGTCTGGAGACACAAGGACAAGCATGAGTGTCGCCGTCCTTAAAAAAAAAATATGGGCAAAATTTCCACCAAAACAAGCTAACGCGATTTCAAAGTCACACGCAGCGAGGCGTCATATGTTGTCTGGCTCCCCGTGAAACAGCCAGACCTCACGTCCTCTGACTGCGATCTCCAGAATACTAACGAGCCCGAGAAGAAGACGGGGGGGTTACGTCAACCTTAACATCTCTACACTGAGCTACAGTGCGTTAATGCAAACTTCAACACCTTGCAGCGCAATCAGGTAAACACTTGTTTTCATCCAGAACTCCGGTGCGCAAGTCCAACTCGCATGCCAAAGTCGCGTTTGCAGTCAACTTCAGCGTGAGGTTGAACGGGGACACGCATAAAAAAGCCGATCCTCAGCACTATAAACACATCAAAACATCCATATGGTGAATGAAAGTACGCGAAGAAAACAGTACTAGATACATGCAGAGTAGCGGGTCTGGCACTTGTCGCCGGGAAACTGCAGCTGCATTTAGCCCGGATTGGTACTCACCTAAGTTGCACGTTTTGATTCCGGATAGTGCAGGGGGATTGGGGCTACAGCATAGTAAGGCAGTTCGCAGTACCCGCTCTCAGAACATGCTCTAACTCCTTTCTTCTCTCGCCTTAGCAAATCAACACGGCGCTGACGTCAACGCAGCCAGTCAGCCAGACGAGAAGCAGGCGGGCAGCCGGCGCTGCGCTCCAGTCCATACAAACACTGAGAAAGTGAGACACCTAGGGGGCTGTCTCATGTCAAACGCCTGTGTTACAGTATGGCAGTGAAAGGTGAGCGACACTGCCCTCTCTCCAGCTTCCTGAACGCACACACAGCCTGCGGTTGTTCTTTAACTCGAGCCAGGAGCTGACTTATGGGTTCGGCGTTACAGGAGGGAAACTCAAGAAGAGGGGCTCATAAAAAAAACCCTCTAATATTTTCACTCCATTCATATCGGTTCAAAAATTGGTGTAGCAGAGGGACAGGTATGACTTAGTGCAAAGGAGCGATGAAGCTGTGTAGCTGTGCTGTCTGGCACATAATTAGCGTACCCAAAAAACAAATTGAGAAATTATTCAATTAAAAAAAGGCTCTCTTTCTATCTTCTTAAAAAGTAACATCGTGTTCCATGACTTGATGTCCTACAATCAGAAAGCAAAACACATTATAATTTCATTATTTGTGTTCCTGGCAATGATGTAGTTTCACATCGATATTCACATCGATATATTAGTGCTTCCAGCTTCCTATCCTATCCTCTCACTTCTATCATTTTACGAACTACGCATTAAATTATTCTTTTTTTAAATCCTAAATTCAAACCGCTACACCACTATTGCTGTCATTAACAGATTTTACAGTGGAATATTCAAGAAACTAGGGGGATTTTTAGGTCGGTGCAAAATTATAATACTCGCGATTTAACTGTGTAATGGCTAGAATAAAGTTTATAACCATCCAAAGTAAATGATCGACTGAAAAATGGGTATACCTAAATCAGAATCTAATACCTTTAACCACAACATGGTTCAAATGTTATGTTAAAAAAAGGGTTAATAGACAAGAAAGTGTCAGTCACTGCCAACAAAACTCTGAATGAGCTCACAATTCAGTGTGATTAAATATATCCAAGATCTGCATCTGATTTCACTGATTTCATAGAAGTAATTTTCATTCGCTTGAGTCTTAGGTCCCTCGTTTTAAAATACTGACAACAGGAAGGAAGGAAACTACTGGAGAAACAAAGCTACGCATGCAGCTGTGGGCCAACTAATTTCTTGTTTTATAAAAATCCATCCAAATGATCAGTGCAGTGAATGACTTTCAGCCAAATGGTTTTGTAGTGCATTACCAGCCCTGGATTGTTTTTATCCTCCTCTTTTTTTTTTCCATTGACCTATAACAAGCGACGCAATGGGCAGCTCACCTCATAATTGTTTGGCTTGATAAAACTCTCTATTGTAAAAGCATAATTTGGCTCTTTTCTGGATATAAATTTGATAGATGGTTTTGCCCTAATGATGATCACTGTCTAGTGGCGATCCTTTACCCTCGGTTTTATGTCACTATATTTTCATTTTTGCTGTTACGTCGCCTTTAAATGCTTCTTGAGAGCTCTTACTTTCCTAAAGTCACAAATAAAAATTGCCCGTAACTCAGAAGGAAGTTGAGAGAATGGACATGATGTGTACATAAATCCTTATCCAAGTTATCCATTTGTGCAAACATTTATGTTCCCCAGCTCCTGCTTTGTTTTCTCTTTTATTGTTAAGCAAACTTTTTATCTACTGCTTTAAGAGGGTTAAAGATTACAAGCAACAAATGAAATATTTCACCATCATGGCACATAAATCTATACAGACATATGTAATCTGTGTGATTCCAAAATAACTGTAATTGTTATTTTGAATGGCAAACATTTATTATCAGCTATTCTGTTAACAAAGTGCATAAATATAATGCCTTGGGGGTTAAATGAGTTGACATTTATATATATCTGTTCAGTGGTTAAGGAATACATATTGTTTGAGGTAGAATGGAATATTTTTACCAGTAAAAGTCCGGCAGTTTAAAATCCTACAAAACTGAACCTTTGCAAAGTGGTGCAGTTTAAAGAAGAACCATTTACAACACAACGGCTGTAAGGCCAAAAAAGCTGGGAGGGCCAAATCATCCAGCGTGATGAGTTCGAACACCTTCGCACCTCAGGCTCACATCAACACTCAACTGACTGAAGCTGATAAAATTGAAGCAATGGACGAGTCAGGTCAGAGTAGACTTTCTCAGGGAGACCAGGGTCGCTCAGTGTCTGCAACAGATCACTCGGCATGCTCTATCAGTCAGTGTCTGACAGCAGCCTTATGGTTTCCAGAGGAAAGAAAAAGATAATCATTAATATTTACAAAAATGACAAAAGATGCCTCATAGCCAAGGCATAAAAACTGATCAAGAGTGTTCTTTAGTTTTTTTTAATAGATGATACATTTGACTAAAATGTCTTTGGACTGTCATTCAGAGCCACCAGCAACAGACAAGCATTTCAGTTCTGCATGACAGTCTTGGGTAACATAGAAACTTTATTCCTGTTCAAACTCCCAGACAGCTGATGACTTTTGCTTTGTATTGCTCAACCAGTTTTTGTTTTTTTTCTAATTTCTGTTTTTCTCTCATGAGTTTTGTTTCCTACTCACATAAATGACTCAGTACCTGTGACAGTCACCCTCACGGATCAGCCGCTGGACTGTAAAAACACCAGGATGCTTTAATAAACCGCCTGTCAGAAATCTTTTAGTAGCGACTGGCCAGGTGGTCAGTAAAGGTCACGGCAATCGTAGATTTAAATGTCAGACTGAAAAATAAGCGGGCTCAGTTGGAATTAGTAATCGCTATCATTTTCTCAGGCAAAGAAAGCAAACACTTCCTCGGCAGTATTCGTTACAATGTCAAACTTTCTCTTCGTGCTTATTGAAATGATTTTAAAAACAGCAACAAGTCGAGGTTCTTGCACCAGGTTGTAAGCAGGCCCGCGGTTTATAGCCATTTCAAAATGGGAAGCATAGGTTCGGAGGCTTTCAGGGAAATCTCATTTCCTTTAAAATACAGTGGTGCTCTGGGAATTTTTAGATTCATCCGGGCACGGATCACAGAGTGCTTCATTACCTCTGAGCTGCGTGCTGTGCAGGCTTACCCAGGGATAAAGAAAAAGGCACTCCCTTAATCTGGCAATAATCCACCATTTTACTGAGGGGAAGGAAGATGTGGGCTAAATTATAAAAACCAGATCATCACTACACTTTAAAAAAAAATACCAAGAGTTGGAAAAAGATGGGCTGCCTGGAGGAAGTTTTGGTTCCGAATGGGATCATTAAATGTCACTGAGTTAATAGGAGCTCCGGTGTGATTCAGTGGCAGGTTATCTGGGCTGCACAGGTTTCCATTGCATTCCCACAGATATATACTGCAGCTCACTCTACCGTTGTTTTCTTTGCTAAAAGAAGGTGATCAGTAATAATGAAAATCCTTATGTAGTGCTTTTCAATAAAAATAAATGCATGTGCACAGCAAATATACAAATATGGTATGCTTTTTGGAAATATCAAAGGGTGGTGCACAGTTCTGTGCAACTCCACATCAGCAAATAAAGGAGGCGAGGAGATCCAGGATTAATATAATCATGAGTAAGAGTAATAGTTTTTGTATATATGCACATTTACAGAGAGATTTACAGAGCACAGTGAAATAAAATGAGAAAAGTAACCAGTTAAAACAACAAAAACAGACAAATGGAAATAAAATAACAAACACAAGCAGTATTACTCGTTTTTTCAGTACACTAAGGCTAAGATTGTTTTTCTGTGAAGGCTCCACACTTTCATTTTAAGTGGCACCATGCTGCAGATCTCCTGTGAGTTTGTGGTGTCCGTTTCCTACACTGTAGTCTGCTTGGACAAAAGCCTGATGACGGACGAAACCAAAACATTTCAGGAAGGCTGGGTCAGTCGCTGGGGTGGAGCTGGACAATCTCCAGTCTGCAAAGAGAAAGATGTCAGAAGTCCTCTCCATCATGGACAACCTCTCCCACACTTCACACGCTGTTCTGGCCAGCCAGAGAAGTGTGTTCACCCCCAGAGTTATAATGACTAAACACTTTGGCCATCCACACATTTCATCCTCTTGCTGCTGAATTAAATTGTAAATTTTTTTTTACATTCATTTTCAATTATTAAAACTTATTACTAAATTTTACAACTTCACAATCTTAAGCGACTGCAGTTTCCCCCTGGGGATGATTAAAGTTCTCCTGAATCCGACTGGCTAATTATCAGTTTTCTTGTTCAAAACCATACTCAGGAATGTGATCAGGTCCATAATATTGAAAAGAATTAGAGCAATCCGATCCAAATTAAAAACAAAATAGGTCACAGATTCAGGGGAAACTCAGAAAACAAGTCAGACTGGGCACGTGCAGTTTATTAAGAGAAAGACGTCCTTACAAACCACAGGACGAGAGATGAAGTCGGCGGTCAAAGTCTGATATTTTTTAATTTGTCTGTTCCACAGAGCTTTGCAGTTCCCCCAAAATAAATTAAATATTATGTTTATATATTGAATATTAAAAAATAATGGAGCCATGTTGTTGCTGGGAAACATGGCATTATTTTGCCTCATTACCATGACCACAGATTGTGAAATTCATTTCAGGTCAATCACACTTAAACTGTTGTGCTCGTGTAAATACCCACCAAGACATCATATCCGTGCTATTAAACCACTAAAAGTAAACAGCATTTTTACTGCTATCTGGACAGCATTTCCTAAAACCTACAGCTTACTAAACTCATATCAAAATTAAGCTGTGCGACCCATTTTTCAAGGCCTTCGTCTTCAGTATTAGTGTTTGGTTGGGTCTCACCAAATCAGCTTTTTAGACCCCCAGACAGATATAAGGTCAAAAGTTATTTTCAGGGTAATGGTGGTAGCCATTTGAACATTTTGGTATCATATTATAACGCACGCTGACTGTTAGAATAACCTAACATAATAATGTTTGATGATCTTCGGCGTGTATTTGCTCAGCCAAAGTTTTTTTATGACTGCATTATTTAAACTGTAGCTGTACTGTGTCAATCTTACAGTTTCTTAGTAGTTATTTACTCTCCTACCTTCTAACGAACACAAAGTTTTAGGCTTCGATTCAGACTAAATTCTCAAGCATAGACAGAGGTGACAGGAACACCTGGTTAATGGTTCTGTCACGAAGGAAAATATTTCAGGTTAAGATCTTTGAGGCTCTGCTGACCAGAAACCCCCCATTGTCTGTATCCTGTGTAGCCACGGCGCTTGGAGGTGATGTGTGTGCGCGCCTGTGTATGAGTGTCTGTGGGTGGGGGGTGTGTGTATAGGCCCCACACAGTGGACCTTTGTGAAACTCTGCCCATGCAGCCAAACTGAATGGACTCTTTTTACACTTGTGTAAACCTGGGGGCGTCTCCGGCACTGAGGCCACACCTCTCTGACCCCTGACCCTCACCTCTGGCCTTGCTGGATTTGGTCAGGAGGTACTTTTTTTGGTTGCCATGTGCTTATGGGGAAAGCCAAAAATCTTTCAGTGTGGATTTTAGTTTGATCCCACAGACACACAATCTCCTGCAGACTGTAGTTCAAGCATTTTATACTAATATGACAACATTTGTGTAACCAAAATAACTTTTTTTTCATAAAACACAAAATCCAAGGAAAGTAACTATTAGAACAGAAATAACAAATGTAAGCGAATTAGAGCAAAAGTGAAAAGCATGAATCTAAAGTAGTTCACTCGTCCAAAACGAGTGCACTTCATTTTTCTGACCCCTGAATGACCAGCTCTTCTCTGTTTACCAAGTTACAGGTTTGTCCACTTCCACAGACAGAATGCTCGAACCTGCAACAGGTTAATGGGTGAAATGGCTATGTTGACCTAGGTGTTTTATTTACCAAGTGCCTGTTTACTTCTCCATTCCAAGCCTTCAGCTGCACCCTCAGAGGACAAACTACAGCGCTTAAGAGAATCCCCCGGATCAATACTTCTCTTTTCTTGAATGGCAAAAGAATGGCAGCCCCACAAACAGGACTTGTTTGGTCAGTTTCAGGTGAGGAGCCCCTTGATCTAAGACTCTGCAATCATTTCTTAACCAACCATTGACAGACCATTGGCTGTGTTGAAAGGATGGTTATTACAAAGGCGATAAGGTTGCTAGCGAAAAGGCAATAAATTATCATCTGTAGATAACATTTTTCCGTTGTAAAACAGAATGCACTTTTCACCTCAAAAAGCCGTTAAAAAATCAAATAATTCATACTGGTTCTGTGTTCACTGGCTAAACATCAAATCTGATAAAATATTAAATGTATTATCTCTCACATAGCTACGGGGGAGAACCCACCCAACTTTTCTTTTAATCAAATTTACAAAATATTATTTATTTGTACTCCTTCGTGTATTAGAACACTTCTGTAGCACTAGCTATCAAAAAAGAGCACTTAAGAAAACTGATGACTCTGCGTTTTGTCTCATGATTATTCACTGATATAACTTTTGTGCTTATAGTAAATGTAAGGTGTCAGATTATTCCAATGTCCTGTGCGCATATTTGACGTATTGCCATGCGTGGGGGCAGAAAAAACAAACAGAAAATGAAAAACGAGCATCACAAAATGCAAGCAATCAAAGCGAACAACGCTAACTTCGGTGGAACAAGTGGCTTTATCCTTGCAGTGAGACTTTGGGTCATTTATAGCATCTACCCTAAAATAATGGATGTGCCCTTGTGATGTCGGTGTGTGATGTCTAGCTAAGTTATTGAAGAAATTTATGACCCGGCATCGCGAGCGGCCATACTGCTGAAGAAAACAAAAAACCGTTGGTATGTCTGTGTGTGACAAACTGTCACTGCGGCCCTGCTATTTTTCAGGGGAAGGCAGCATTACTGTGATGATTCATTGTATTTTCAAACACGAGTGCAAATTATTCAGAACAAAACAACAAAATTAGAACAACAAAAAGAACAAAAGCATTTTTTAAAGGAGAAGGAAAGGCAGACAGCAGAGAAAACCTCTTTTATCTTGAAGCTTTATGTATTTCTCCGACTCTGATATCTGCGAGCGCAGCGTCTACTCATCGCTTTTTCACCATATTATTTTTAAGCTAAATGAACACTGATAAGGCTAATTGTAAGCGAAATAAAGAGATCACCCCAGGTATTGTTTAGAGATCCGTTTTATATAATCCTTCCTATTCAGTTTCTTTTTGAATTCTAGAATTTAAATTCTGCAACAAAGCTTTGAGATCTGGATCTATTTCGGTTTAGACAGGTGATACACAGAAAAAAAAGAAAAGGTGGGCAGACAAACACAAAACCCCACATGGACTTTGGTGGGGTAATTTTCTCATTAATAATTAACATATTTGAACCCATTTAAACTCTTCGCCAATGTCAGCTGATCCCCGGTTGAAGAAATCACAGCAGAAAAGTGGTGATCTGAGAGGAGAGAGCCCGACTCACAGTCTGACAGGAGATCAATTCCCTCTCATGCCTTAGGTAGTCCTTATGCATTGTACAGTGAGAGTGGATGAGGCAGACATTGACCAAATAAATCAGAGGGATTTTCACTGTATGTCGAATGCATTCTTTCTTCAGGGAAATCCCATTCCAGAACCACATTTGTTCAAGCCTGTGGGAAGCACATGGACGTGTGGTCTTTGCACTTTTTATAAACCCTTAAAGATATAAGATTGATACATTAAATAAATAGGAAATAAGCACTTCTGGCTAATCAGGGATACCTTTTATGTTAATCTACTTCTTGGATTGAATCTGTACTTTGTGCACGATCTTTCTACTTGACTTGATGCCACTTGTTTCCCATAACTTCTATCAAATAATACACATCATGTCACTGTCTAAAAGTAGCATAAACAGTCCAGTGTTCCATACAACTTCAATCTATTGACTTTATATTCAAAACTAAAAAAAGTTTAGTTTAGTTTTGTGTTTATTGAACATTTTCTTTGTTTACTGGGGCAGCGCTTATACTTTTTTTTAGGTAATTGCTGTTTCTACTGTCTGAGTACAATGTTGTGTATGTATGTGAGCTAACACACACTGTGTGCAGACGTGCTTTTGTGAATTTAAATGGATTAATTTTTTTCCCATATTTTTTTATAAACTCGATGCCATTGAATATCATACAGTAGAATTCATACTCTTTTGTATTATGACATTCCTAAATAGCAAAGTAGGGGCTTCTTTTTTCATTTTTCCATTAAATGGAGTTTATTAAGCCCGATAACAGACGAGACCCTTGTGAGAGGTCTGGCAGAAAGCCTTTGGTTTACTTTCACCGTTTGTCTCAAATGGATCGGGCTTTGTGCCTCAGCTAGCTTGCTATTTCATATATTTTTGTTACCGGTTTGTCAAACCATGCCTGGTGAAATGCCTGCCTTGGAAATGAAACCTCAGCTAAGAGGTTTCAGACAACTTTCCATTTGTGCATTTTTCAAGCACTTGAGGAGATACAGCTGGGGAATGAGAAGAAAAAGAAGGGCGTATGATGCATTAAAGGCTTAGGCAGCCAGAAATTGAATGTTACAAGTTTGTGGGCTGTGCATTATTCATCAGGGCACTGAAAAACCTGGACAATCTTGACAAACTAATTCAATAAATATCTTTATGATCAATATGCTGCATACATAGACATCACTGGGCAAGAAGTCACATTTAAAAACAATTTTAAAAAAAAGTATTTCATGAATAAATCAAGCAAAGTAACGCTGCCCAGTAACCTGTACAGAACAGCCTCTTCTGTATTTTGTTAAGACACCCTGAACTGTGCTCTCTTCTGCACTTTCAGCTGCTCTGTTGGTAAAGTGGTGCTAATGTCGAATATTATAACGATCCCACTCAAAGTAATGCTGATGCATGGGATCTCCTTATTCTTCCTTTGCATAAGAAGGACTCATTTGTTGCTTTTTGATGGATCATTTGAGTTGAGGGAGCATGTGAAATTAGGCGATTGTTGGATTGAATGCATTTGGTGCATGTAAATTTGAAGTGGTAGTGAACATTTTCAGTGACTTCCCTGTCTTATACTTACTGCACTCTTGTTTTTATGACTGTCTTTTGGATACTGTACATGCTATCAAAAACATCTTGACATCTAAACAGCCTTTCTTTGAGACTTTATACAGAGATGTAACCTACATATGCTCAGTTTTCTTTTGAGCCTGAAACACCAACATATGTTTGCTGTATTCACAGACGCTGCAACCGTACACTCAGGGTATTTGTTAAATACTTGACAATAGAACTAAGACCAACAAACACACACGCACGCACATGCACACCTCAATTTCTTCCCGGTGTCACTGTGTGAATTTGTTTGTCTACCTGTGTTCAATTGCCCTCGGTTTGATTCTCTCCATCCTTTTTTGATGCGCTGCTTAATAGCCCCTTTCCTTTCAGAGGAGATTGCATGGACATCTTGGAAGGGCCAAAAAGCCCACAGATAGACTAGTTTAGCGCCAAGTCCGTGTACTTAAATTAATCTCACATCACTGTAATGAGTAAGAGAAGAACTCAATGGTGAAATGGTGGGTGAAGAAATAAATGCAGAAGGACAGGCAGTAAGGAGAAAAGAGACAGGCTAAAGAGTGAGACAAAATGAAGGAGATTAAAGCACAGGTTCAGTGATTGGTAGATCCGGTGTAGTGCTTAATAGCATACAGTAAAGTTTCTACTTCATCCAGAAATGCGATGCACAGTAACCCGTGAGGTGCAGTTAGAGTAGTGGATATACACCTGCGCTGGTAAAAGAAGCAGCAGGGGAACAAAACAATTATACCTATCAGCAAACGAAATAAAACTCGGAAAAAGAATAAGGGAAACACAGAGTCAGCTTTCTCTGTTATTTCTTTTTTTTCTAGTTTTGGTTTTGGTTAGTGCCCTTGTCATTTCCTGGCAGCGTGAAGCAGCTCATTCAGGTTGCGCAGCCCATCCAGCTCTTCCAGCATGGTACATCCATATTTGCTGTTGCAAGAATGTTTGCTGTACCTCCCAACACAATCTCAAGAGTGTGGAAGAGATACCAGGAGATGGGATAGGGCCATTGTAGGGCATCAGCCCAACAGTGGGACTGACATTTGGCCCTATGTGTATGGAGGAACAGGAGGAGCACTACAAAATGACCTCCAGAGGGGTACTCATGTATATTTCTGATCAAACTGTCATAGTCAGGCTCTATGGGAGTGGCATGAGGGTGGTACCTGTGTTCACAGACCAGCATCATGCATCTAGATTGCCATTCGCCAGACAACATCAGAGCTGGCAGGCCCACCATTGGCATTCTGTTGTCTTCACAGATGAGAGCAGGTTCATTCCGAGCACATGTGACAGATGTGAAAGAGTCTGGAGACATCATGGTGACTGATATGCTGCCTGCAGTACCGTCCAGCATGACCGGTTTGGCAGTGGGGCAGTGGTGATCTATGGAGGCAGATCCTGGGAGGGTCTCTACGTGCTCGCCAATAGTAACCCGACAGCTGTTGGGTACTGGGATAAAATCTTCAGGCCCATTGTCAGACCTTATGCTGGTGCCATGAGCCCTGGGTTCCTCCTGTGCTGGACAATGCTTGGCCTCGTGTGGCTAAAGTGTCCTGGATGATGAGGGCATTGATACCACTGCCTGGCCCTCACATTCCTCAAAGACTTGAATCCAATTTACAGCCTCAGGGACTTTATGCATTGCTGCCAAATAACACCACAGACTGTCCAGGAACCCTGATCCAGGTCTGGAAGGAGATCCCCCAGCAAACCATCCACTGTCTCATCAGAAGCATGACCAGATGTTGGGAGTACATATGGGCAAATGGGGGCCATACATACTAATGAGCCAGATTATGAAGCAAGTTGGATTAGACTGTAACTTTTATCTTTGACTTTTAACATCATTTTGAATCCAACCCTCAAAACAGGGATTAGTTTAGTTTCCAGTCACTGTTACACAAAGCAATCAATGTTAACAAAGTTTTTCAACTTTAATGTTTTGTTCATAAATATCCGATGTGTGGTTGAAGTGTTTACATAAATATTACAATTACTATTTATGATTTAAATGTATTGTGTCATAAGACTCACACAAGCCACTGATAAACACTATGAGGCAACATGACTACGGGAATTAAGTTTGAATCGAGTAAACATTGTGGTGCATGAAAAAACATGAACGGCAGCTGCTCTAATGAGTGAATCATCTCATGAGATCTAGAAGTCTTACTTAAATGTAAAACATTTATTATAATTTGGAAAATCTACATATCTGTTTTAAATTTAGGATAAAAGGAAAACGATAAAGCACCTTTTTGTTAGTCTGTTGTACCTCCTAAAGGAAAATAAGGTTGTTTTTCATTAGTTGGTGGGCAGCTAGGGGGGAAAGGGGGGATTTTAGCCAAGGAGTGCAATACCCAGTGTAAGAGATTTTAGAAAATAATAAAAAATATATACAATTAAAACATGCAGAGGGCCTTAAAACACACACACACACACACACACACACACACACACACAACTAAAACCAATTATATTAGCAGGCCAGTCTTAGATATAATGTGCATGCAACAGTCTCAACACAAATGCTCTGGCATTATTTTCACTGGATTTGTGTCTCACTGCAAGCACCTTTTACTGGGTCCATCTCCTCCACATCAGATGCCAGTTCCACAAACACAACTTCATGGCCAATCCCAGGTCTTGTTTTGCATCCCATCTGTCTGCAATGTCCATCTTGTTACTTCCCTCTTGCTCTGCTGAAGCTCCGCTGCGTGTCTGCTGTGCGTCTCCTCTCTGTCTGTGCTGACTTCCTGTCGTTTCTACACAGTGACTGCGGAGGTGTTGATAACTTTTTTGATTAGGAAGATGTTGGTAGGAAATAATAAAAGCATGCAAAAAATATTTTTAAATTAAAACACACAAAATAAAACAACGATAAGAGGCAGTAAAATAGCCTCTGGTCCTATATCTTCAAATAAAATCTGGGTTAAATAGCAAATAAAAACATTTGGGAAACTTTTTTTTTTTTAAATTCCTGTCATATTTGTCACTGGCATACTATTGCTGTTATTGGACATGTTGCAACTGCTTTTAGGGATTCAAGTTTCAAAAGTAAAGTCCCAGCACAACATTTTGCAGCGCAATACAAGATAATAAAAGATGGAGCTTTGATTAAGTGTTAAGCTGTTATCAGAGCAACAGCAAGAACTGCCTCAAAGTAACCTCTTTCTTTAAAATGACGTGCATGTATTCTGTTTGCTATTTGAAGGTTTTGCATCTCCAATAAAACAAGGTTCAGAAAAATTGAAAAAATAATATAACATGGGAAAAGGAGTGAATGGAGTAAAATAAATGTAGTTTTCAGAAATTCCAAATAAGAAAGTTACCGGTCTTACCTTTCTCTTTAACATCCAGTAGGACAGACACCTCTGCTGACAAACATTCAGAGCTGAACAGAGTCACAACCGCACAATAAAGTGAAGAGACACATGACACACTTGACATTTGTTATTATACTCCCAGAATACCTGCAGAGATAGCTACTTGTGATGTCATGCTACGTTAGAAGCAGAGCAGCTTTTGCAGGTGAAAGATGTGAGTTTCTGTTTTTTTGTTTTCTTTTTTTTTTTTTAACCCAGCTGATACGTCCACACGTACACGGGTATTTTTGAAAACGGAGATTTTCCGTTTTTGTTTTAAAAAATAATCCGGTCCACACGCAAACGCAGAAATGAAGGAAAACGCTGCTAGGAACATGCCAAAGCAACAGGTGGCGATATATTCCTAACCGTGCAGAAATGCTGGCCAATCAGAAGTCTAGAAGCCTGGGCGGGAAAGAGTAAACAAAACTGGTGCATAGAAGCAGAACCGAGTCGTATGTGTGGAGGGACAGTAACTGTGTGTGTATATGTAAGCATTTAAACACTGCAGAGAGTACAATTAACAGTAACAGTGTTGTAGAAATTCATTTCACCGAAACAATAACGTGGCGCACAGTGTGACGTCAAAAAAGGCGCACACCTTTGACGCTGCGTTTTCTCTGTTTTTCTGTCCACATTTAAATTCAAAAACTGAGTTTTCGAAATGATCCACCCTGGCAGGCGTTTTTAGAAATCTCTGTTTTCAGTGACCGAAAACGTCGTTTATGTGTGGACGAAAGTTGCAAACGCATAGAAAAATCTGCGTTTTGAAAAATACCCAGGTATTTTTGAAATATCTTTACATGCAGCAGTACTCGGCGTGGATGCTTTGAAGAATATACGTGAATTTGCCTCTTTCTGTGGAAATATTACAGGAAACAATCACCAGAAAAAGCGAGTCAAGAATATTTTTTGTTCCTCATTAAAGATTCTTCAGGAACTTGCAAAACCTCTTAGTGAACGTAGATTTTTAAAAAAAAAAAATGTACATCTGAAGGATGATCTTGGCAGAAGACATTCAATTGCAGGTGAATCTGAAGGCTTTAAAAGGCTGTGGGCTACGGAGGTGTTTTGAGAGTTCTTCTGTCAGAATGATTTTTTTTGCAGTGCACCACGGAACATGATTTTGAGACGCTGTGCTCGTGTCATTATTTCACTAAACAAGAGCAGAATGGAGTAGACTAAAGCATGTGTCATAGTGATCTTTTTATTTCAGTCACAATGACTCTATTGATCAAAAGAAATTTGTGAAAGTCACACATGTTCACAGCTGCTGAGGTTCCTAACAGGTGATAATTCTGCAGATCTTGAGGCAGCCTGTCGACACAAACTGATCCAAAGGCCTACCTTTGTGACTGAACAGTTGAGCAGCGTCCTTGTATTACTGAAATCTGAGTTGCCCATTCAAAGAGTCGCCTCCCAGTTATCTTAGAAAGACTTAGACAATGCGATGCAGAAATTACTTTCTAAAAGTTACAGATTTCAGACTCACAAGCTCGACTGGCATCAAGGCTAAGCTTTGTAGTTGTCTTTTTTTATTGAGGTTGCACTTTTAAAGATACTATAGCCTAGGCCAGGGCTGCCCAATCCCAGTCCTCGAGAGCTACTATCCTGCATCCCTACTCCAACACAGCTGAATCAAATGGTTTGATTACCTCTTCAGCATGCCATCATGTTTGGCAAAGGCCTGATAACAAGCCAATCATTTGATTCGGGTGTGTGGGAACAAGGATGCATCTAAAAGCTGCAGGACGGTAGCTCTCGAGGACCGGGATTGGGCACCCCTGGCCTAGGTTTTCAGCCTTTCTGACAGCCTCGGCAATGCTTTCATTCTGTTTGTTTGCTCCTTGCAACTCACAGTTCATTAAGGCATATGGTGAATACCTCGATGAAGGCAATGAGTACAGCTACATTTTGCTGTATTAAAAAAGTATGAATTTTAATGTTTGCCTTGAATGTATGGTTAACTGAGTGTATGAGATGAAATGTACACAAAGTTTTTTCTTTATATTAATAAATTTAAAAATGTGTAATTTACTGTGGCTTGAAAGCCTCTTTACTATCTTCACCGCTATCCCCCACACGACCTTTTTCAAACACACTGCTGTGACAAAGCATATCTGTCCATTGTACTGGGATTTTGCACAGGATCAGACTTGCTCAGATGAAAGGGCATCACTGGTGCACTGCAACTTTTACATCACTCGCATAACCTGTGTGTCTTGCTCTTGTAAAGAGGAGCTGAAAGCGGCACCGGTCCTTTAAATCCTGAAATTTTGTAAGAAATCTCTTTGAGTGAAGCCGTTCATTTCATGCTTCAACAACTCCTGGCTTCAACTTTGCATCATCACACAAACACACAATCATTCATATAAATTCAACTCATTTCACTGCACTGTAGTGGTCTCAACAACGGTGACATCATTGTTGTGGTCCTTTTGGCCATCCAGGTCATTTGAGCAGAGTAACTAGTTCATTCTGGAATCTGATATTGGCAACATTTAAAGAATAATGTGAGAAGCCCTATCTAGTTTCAGCTTTTAAATATGTAGTATAAGCTTACTGCTAGATGCGGAATATTTTTTATTATCTGCTTCGTTTATGTAAATGTTGTGTCTGTTTTTGAATGATAATTCAAGGATAACTTTGATTCCGCGTGAGCTGCATTGCTGGTGCATTCTGACTTCAAAGACACGATCATTTTTGACACATATCCCAAGTCAGCTCACAGTGGTTGAGCAGGTTAGACAAAGTAGTCCAGTTGTCCTAGCAACATTCTTCTGCCCTACCTGGGGGATTCCCAGAGCTCTCCTAAAAAAAAAAAGAGTACATATACAGACTGAACTATTACGCCATTTATGCCATTTCAGTGGCTTAGCATTGAAACAAATGTCATAAAGCTTGTGATGCACAGTTTTTGTGCTGAGGTTAATGCCACAGGAGGTCTAGAAGTTAGCAGTCACTGATTTAGCAGAGTGTTGGCAACATTTACACACTGTGTGTCTCAGTGCGCACAAGTTGCTGTGGTTCCTAAACTCTTCCACTTTGTGATGATGCCACTTACAGTTAATCGTGGAATATCTAGGAGGGAAGGAATTTCACAAACTGACTTGTTGCAGTGGTGGCATCCTTTTATGATATGTGAATTTAACGTGTGCTTCAGGACGACCCCTTTAATTCACAAATGTTTATAAAGCTAGACTATACAACTATGTGCAAACTCTTTGGTGTTTCCAGGACTGGAAACACCAAAGAGTTTTACTTTTCCATATAGTGTATAATCTCACTGCCTATGCTGGGGTCTCCCACCAGCTGGAAGCTCTTGGAAAATCCTGATCAGATGCATAAATCCACTAAACTGAAGAAGCAACAAGAATAAGCTGTAGCTCCGCTCTGAGCTCATTCTGGATTTCTGATAGCACTGGTGCCCCCAGGTACCCTTTGCATGAAACTCATTAATTCATTATCTTCCACAGTCTTGTTGTATGATTGCAACTAAGCAGCAGCAGTCAGGTTCCATCGAGTTCATCAATAGTCCATCAAGAAATAAATTGTTAATGTAAATATTTTTAATATGCATCCACCAGTGCAGTTTTAATTCTCTTCTTTTTTTCTCTCTATTTAAACATGATCTGCCCAACAATAATAACATAAGCTATTATCATAACTGTGATACTCACACTACATATATGCACATACACAAAAATGATTACTGGTTTTATTAATATGCATATGGTGTGGGTGTTTGTAAAGCATAAAAATATACATTATTAATTACACTTTAAAGAGCCGTATGTGTTTAGGTGAGTGTATGTGAGCTGACTCCTTGTCTCCACCATTTACCACGTCTTGTCTACTTCCTGTGGAAAGACCACATCTGCCTTTCATTGAAAGGAAAGAAAAGAACCTCTCCTCTCCTCATCACCCATTTTTTCATCCTATCGCCAACCTAACACACACACACTTATACAAAGTGTAAAAACCAAGCTCTCTCCAGCAAAGCAGAATTACAAACATCTCTCCGATATATTTCCTGGCTCAATTTGCCAGATTTCCCTGCTCCTTTTTTTAGTTGCCAGATTCTCAGTCGACAATATTTAATTTAAAGAGTAAACACACTTTTTTTGTTTGTTTGCACATTGGTTGATGAAAGGCAAGTAAAAAAAAAAAAAAGGGGGGAGGAAAAAGTCTTGCTCTGATTCCCATTGTGCTGAGTAGAGCCAGTCAAGCTCTTGTGTCCATAGTGCTTAACCACTGGACCGATGGCAAACGACACAGTAATCACCTTACAGTGTTCCTGGTGTTCCTGGAAAAAAGAAGGCCTACTCACCGCAGGGAAGCTTCTCACAGCTAATCCTTTAGCACATCTCTCTCTTTCTTTTCTCCCTATTCTCTCTTCCATCTAGATTCCAGTATCTGTAAATGAATCATTCAGGATAACCTTGATTTGTTTATCCTCTAACCAATACTGATGTTCAACACAGATTATCTGCTAATGTGTGGACTTTGCACTTTGCCTTCAAATAAACTATAAGTACAGTTTTAGCAAAGCAGACGGAGATGATGGACAAAATAAAAATGAAAAAAGGAGTTTCTTGCTGACACTTAGCATATGTAGATAGTGTTTCCTGTTAACTAAAGCTTAAAGATGAAACCGCCTTAGTGCTTTGGTTCTAGTTTTTGGCTCCAGTTAGTTTACCCACCTTCATGTA
>NW_005187416.1:387847-400832 GCF_000239375.1 Pundamilia nyererei
TACCGCATTGTCCTTAAGGGTCCTCCTTAAGGTCAGATCACTCCAAGAGCAGAGTATGATAGTCAGCAAGGTCAGGGCTTTCCTTCATCCAGATTTCTTGACCAATTCCACCTTTCTCAAAAGTTTGTGTAGTTGTGGAAGAGGATGTAAAACAGGGTTCAGTTTTATACAATGGGTTAAGTAACGCAAATCTATTTCAGACTTAAAGGAAAAAAAGCTCTTGACTTTAGATTCATCTGAGTTAATATGCCCAGAGTGGAACAAATTGAGGTAGCATGGAAGATTAAGGTCAGAGGAAATACTGCACGTCTTCACGCACGAAGAATCGAAGAACAGATAAATCAGCTACTGAAGAACAGTTTACAGTTGTCAAACACATGGTTTAATTGGAGGCATTTGGATATGTTTTCATAAAAGAGCAGAGCAGGTCGATATCATAGAAATTGCATGCTTGTGGTCATTGCACACAAAGCGATGCGGGTAGAGTTCTTTAGATTGTTGGTGGATGGAACGGATCTATGTAGGGCTTTTCTATTTTTGTTGAGCACTTTAAGCATTTTACTGTACAAGGCACACCCACACACACCTACGCATACACAGTGCTTTAGCTATTTTACACACATGAACTGATAACACACGAGGGGCATTTATTGCACTTCCCCATCATATCTTTTTCTCAGGACATCCATCCATCCATCCATCCATCCATCTATCCTTCCATCCATCCATCCATCCATCCATCCATCCATCCCCAATCCAATGTAATCATTCTTTTGGAAATCTGTATTGTCCAGTTCCAGTTTTGTGTTAACAATACGTGGCCTGCAGTGCTTTTCAGATCTTCAGTGATCTTCATTAAACCAAACCAGAGAATCAAAGATTGTCTTGGTTACACTTTTCCTAGACATTCCAGACAACAAACACATCGGAGGAGAATAAAACGAAATAAAACAAATTAAAATAAATCGGCTTCGTCAAGCGAGATGGTGAGAAGGAGGGGGGGGTGCAATAATTGCAGTTGTTTCATGTGTGTACCTGTTGTGTCAACCCCCTTCATCCTCTGTCTGTCTGTTCTGTGACCAGAGGACGAGAGTGGACAACAATACTGCCAGCTGCGGCCACAAGCTGTGAGCAAAAGCCATTCATTTAAAAGGAGTTTTTGTTCAGCTTAAGAAGTGAAGTGGGAAGTTATTTCTTTGAAGAAGCCCCCTTCTGAAGATTTGCTGATAAAAAACCGAAGGTTCTGTAATTTGCCGGAACTCCTGTTGCATTCCTGTGAAAGGTCCAGTACACTAAGAGAATACCAAAACAGGAAAAGAAAATAGGCAGTCTGATTTTCTGTAAAAAGTATGTGAACACACTGAAAATTTTCTACATATATGTGTGACTTTAAAAACAAATCAACAAACTACCCAAATTACATTATTTTCTACATACATATTTTTAAGTTTAGTTATCACTTATGGTTAGTGATAAGCCCCTTGATGACTGCACTTTCTGTATTTAAAAATGCTTATAAGGAGTCTTGAAATTGAGATAAAAAGCAGAAGTCTGTGAAGTTGAATTATTAATGTACTATAAGCTGGGTCAGTGCCAAATACCAAAGCACAATAACACTAATCCTCTTGTAATAATGGAATTCAGCCACAAAAGAAAAAGAAAAAAGTACAACACTGTGTAGGAATGGTGCTTTTCATTTATGTACAAATATTAACTTAAACAACGATTTGCAAAATGTAGATTTTCTTTTAAAATCTAAACTTTTGTGTTATTATTGGCCTCATTTCACCTTTACACATAAAAAACCTATTTATTAATATATCAAACACAGAATAGTTGTGTAACACAAAACTATTGTTATTATTATCATTATTATTATTAAATTTCAGCCCTGCTGCAAAAAAATGCAAAACCAAACATAATACTAGGAAAATAAGCTCATGTAGAGGAAAATATAAATGTCGTCTATACATAAAGAGTTCATAGCAAAAAGAGAAAGTTGCTGAAAGAGATCTGGAAAGCTCTTTGGGTCGTTTGTCATTTTTTCTTTTTAGCATGTTATTTTCCCAGTGTCAGAGTATCAGTCACGCTTTATTCCCCAGTGCAAAAAAACTGATAAAAACTGATTATTTGTGCACAATGTATCCATGTCTGCATATCAAACATCTTTTGTGCCAGCTGTCTGTCTGCTGAATGCTACTAAAAAACAAAATAAAGAAATAAAGTTTACAAGATCTTACTGTAAAGAATGGCTTTTTTCCCTTCCAGCATGCGTGCATACTGGAAGCGACTTACGGCAGTACAAATAACGTTAAATGATGAAATCTGTTGTCCATCTACTGTATATTCTGCTACTTTACTCAGCTCCTAGAATATTGTATTTTGATTTGGTTTGGCCAAATTCAAAGACTGAAATAAATAAAAATATAAAGATTACCTCACATCTAAACAAATAAAAAAATACTTTTTCCTGCTTTTAAACATTTTACGATTACTCAAGAATGAAATAAAAACTGAATTTTGGAGAACTCTTCTTTTCTTTTTCTTTCCCCCCCCAATTGTTGATTCCTATTTGTTACTATTTAACTCAAAAGATTAATTAAACAGATGCCTATTGCCCTGTACTGCCTTCTCAGAAGCACATCTAAACCAAAAGTACTCGATGTCCATCCAAAAATTATAGCACAATAAAAACAGGTTCTTCTTGGTTAAAGATTGGCTTAAAAATGTAGATGACTCTTCACAAGGAAAGTTTGGGAGAAGGGAGGGGGAATTGTATGAGAAGAAAAGTTCTTGGCATGGTGGCCACAGTGTGTGAGTTTGTGTGCGTGTGTGTCTATGCGCGTGTGTCTGTGTGTGCTATGATGTAACACTGATGTGATTTAGAGGTTGGGAAGCAGAGATGAAGCAGAGTGTTCTGGATAGGAATTCATGGCTGGCTGACCCTGTGCTGAGGCAAAAGGAACAAGACAGGAACAGCCTGGAAATGAGAAGACCAAAACGTGGCTCTGCATGACAAAAAACAAATACGTCTCAAAAATCTGAAAGGAAAGCTATGAGAAAAGAGAGAGAGAATCTGCTGTGCAAACATCTGCTTCTGTATATTTCAAGAACAAACCGAGGCTCAGTGTCTGGTACATTCAGACTGCATTCTAATCTGCTCAACAAAGCTGACTATGATGAGAAGCGTGGCCTTCTGTTTCATCAAATCATTCCATCTCCAGTGAATACATTTGATTGCTTACAACAATTTACAGGCTTTTATTTTGGAAAATTATTCTATCGTTTGGCACAAAATATTACCGGCATTCTGTTTGGGAACATTATATTGATGCTTATGCCGAGGGTGGGCTCCAAGGCAGTTCAAAGACCCAGATCGTGCTCAAATCGCTACAGCAGACAGGCACTGTCAGAAGCAATCAGGGAAACATTTGAACACTTTCAGACGCTTCTCACATATATGCGCATATCTGAATGTGAAATTTCTTGTTTCTTGTGGTTAATTTCTGTTTGCACTTTAGAATAAATCGAAATTAGTCACACGCAGAAAAATGCCAGGAAATCTCACAAAGAGAGAAGAAGCTGATTGCTCTGACTCTGTGTGGCAAGTGAGTTCACTGTGAAATTGTGCCTTAAATCACAGAGACACCAGGTATCCTAACAATAAACTCTTCTATAAAGAACCAGAAGGAAAAAGTTCCTAAGGTTTGTAAGGAAATTACCCCAAAAATGGGTTGTTGATGACCACTATTCAATTTCTCAAGCTTATACGGTAAGATGTTTATGTGCTCAGTCTTTAGTGTTAACTCATTTGCTGTCCCCATCTCAGTTCAACACAGGCCCGAGTATCTTCATGCACGCTCAATCATCCAGGTAGACCTTTTACAATGTGTGGTCATCTCCACAGTTGTATATTTTCTCACTTGTGCCATTCGGACAGCAATTAATGCTTAAAACATGCTGCAAATGGAAACTTTGACAATGACAAAAGGTAGACAAAAATCTACATAAATGACTCAACCACTTTACTAATTAACTCATTACCACACGTTGACTAATGTCCTCTCTAAACAAGAGATAGGTGTGGTGTGTACCAATCAGCTTAACACATGGCTTCACTATTATAAGGCTGTGTGTGCGCGACAGCAGAATTAAATGTGTGTTCAGACAGGTAGTAGCCACGAGGTTAGGCTATGTGCTTGTAGTTGGTTATCTGTGTATGGGATCAATCCCAGGCCAACAAAAACCACACTGGACCATTGTTATAGAAAGGGGGGAGGGACAGAGCCCTTGAAAAGCACCCTAATCTGGTGAGTGCAAAGTTGAGCAGATGAGTGGAATGATCTCTACAGAAAAGGAGAAATGGGATGATATGGAGCTTTGAAGAGTCATATTACTTATGTAGCTGATACTTGGTTCTGATAAACCGCATAAAAATGGGACCTGCATACTGCTGTGAATCACAGCTCCACAACTTTGTTTAAATGCTCTTTTTTACTAGGGTGTAACTAGCGCTTCCACAGAGCACAAATAATCTAGTACAAGTAAACTTGTACTAGACTTGTGTGTGTGTGTACACACACACACACACACACACACACACACACACACACACACACACACACACACACATATATATTAGGGTAGTTAAACATACCTCAAGTGTAAAATACAAAAACAGCTCAACTTCACATCTTTTACCAGTCTAACATAAACCTCATTAGTGTTAGTGAACTGATTTTATTTACAGCGATTTGTATTCCTTCAACAGTGCTTCAACATTTCTGATTTAAAAACAATCTAATCATGTATTGATTGCTTTTGCTCAACATTTCTTGAGTTAGCCTGCCACCTTTTGGAAAACATAGGATCATTTAATATCCATAAGAACTACTGAGGAAAGTCTGATTATTTAGACGGCAAGGGTCTAATTAGTCCCACAAGCATTCATTAAAATGTGTCTGCTGTTAATTTAGTACTAAAATGGAACAGAGTTTAACATTAGATGTTCTATTGTTGTCAGAAATCGACAATATCTAGTTATTTAGTTTATAAAGACATTAGCAGATAATAGAGTAATATTATGTTAATTACAGAAAATAATGTAGTGTCACTAATCTTGTAAACTAAATCATCCTGTGATTTAATTGTTTAGCGTCAGGTCCATTTTCAAGCTTGGGAGCATACTGCTCTCTAATGGTCATTATAGAGAACTGCATAGGGTCTGATGCAGTGTATAAATGTATGTCAATGGATATTTCTTCTTGTAACAAGAAGTTTATCAGCATGAGTGTTTCATACGTCAAAGAGGAGAAGAAAAAGAAAAAAAATACTAATGTTTCTGTTTCATCCATGTAAAAACTCCCAGCTAATATAAGGTGTTAAGTAAAAATGCTGTTTTTATGTTCATAAATGAGTGGATATTTCTTTTTAGGTAAAAAATAAAACAAACCCAAAAAACAAACATTAGTAATGTAAGCAATTTAAAGAGGTGGCAAACTGAATTTTAAGGTCATACTCTGTAAATGTATTTTATTTACTCAACATTTATGTTCTGTTAATCCACTATTTAACATGTGACAAGTCTAGTATATAAACATACAGTATTTAAAAATATTAATACTTTAACACAAATATTCACTTTATATGTTATATATTAAATATAATTAATAATTAATATAATTATTTACAACAACAAAAAGCTTCATTTTTCTTTTTTTTTAAGTCTAGGTAAGTGTTTTGAAATCAGTTGCAGTAGTAGTGAATTTCTTGACCATGAACATGGCATCTGGCTACAATAATGGTTTGCATTTTTGCCTTACAAGTCAAATATCCCCAGTCTGATGCTTGGAGAAGACGCAGATCCCTCTGTGGCTGCGTCAAGAAAGGGCATCGTAAAAAAACATTCCCAGCGTAAACACGCGGAACCATCTGCTGTGGCGATCCCTTATATATCTAGTTATTTTTTCCTACTATGAAAATACTTTAATACAATTCTCAGAATGTTTAATAAGAATAAAATTCAAGGTACTGTCGCTGAATAGCCACATTTTCCTTCTTTAAAAGATCAAAAGAAATTTTGCTCGATAAATTATTGCCTTAAAATATAGGCCACTGCTTTGAAGGTATTTACCTTCAAATAATGAACGTGATAACTAATCTTAACTGTAGCTTTCAGTCTTCTTTGACAAATATTTGACTAACAGATATCACCGGTGAACTTTTCTAGGTTACTTACATAAAGAACAATTTTTTCATTGCAAGTTTTCTGAAATGCATGTTTAAATATGCAAACGAGGTAGTAAGCATCCCATCATGCGTGTCTGCACAATTCTTGGTATGAAAGAAAAAACCTTAACAAGATGCATTTTTCCTTTAATTTTATTGAACACAAAATTTCCGGCAGAATGCAAGGTCAGAATGTTCTTTTTGCCTCAGTTAGTATTCAGTATTTACAATTGCGACAGTGGGCAGACAGACAGAAGAGTGGCAGCCTACAGATTTTTTTTACCTGCAGCATAGAGCTGATGTTTACACACACACACACACACACACACACACACACACAAAGCATAAGAAAAAAAAGAATGGGGAGCTCTGGATCAAAGAGAGTGACCAGTGTTGGCAGTGGAAGCTGAAGGCTCCTGTCTGACTGAATAGGAAGAAGTTTGGGGTTAGACATTTGTGTGCAGGGGATTTATTCTATTCTCTGTGAGATAGAGAACCTTGAAAGGATGCTTTTCATCTTTTTGAAAACCTGAAAAACTCCTCGAGTAGAACTAGATGTCTTTATTCTTACTGAATCAAGTGGTGGAGTCAAAGGAAAAATCCAAGGCTGCTTCTGTGTCGTTCTTGTATTTTTGAGGCTTTGAACAAAGGCCTCTGGCTCACCTGATGTGACTTCACAAATGAATTTTAGGAGGTGTGACTGGAGTGGAAAAAGTTTTCATGTACAATACTTTCACAGGGGAAACAGTGAGGTTTGGTCATGAGACCGCACCCTTTTAAAAAAAATTACAATTCAGAGCTGTGCAAGGAAATCACGTTTCTTTTGAAGCAAAATTGCGCAAACAGGACAAAGTTACACAACACAGGGTCAATACAATTCATTAAGCCATAAATAGTTTTTACATAGCAAAAGTGATTACGTAGTAGTATCCTTCTAATATATGTTGCATGCTTGCTTTAGACAAATGTGTTTCAAATATTATAGAGAATGTGAGACCTGAGCGTCAATGTGCCTTGTACTCCAATGTCAGTGTTTTCGAAACATCTTTGTAATATGGTTTGCCCCCCAGTTCAGTTTATTACAGTTTTGACTTGTATTAGTTATGACAAGAGGTTAACTATAAAGATCTACACCACGTGTGTATTTAGGCATTTAAAATTTCCATTTATTATGACAGAAGTGATGACCAAACATAAATACTGTATACAAGACCAAATTATAATAAACCAGAATTCTCCTTCAGCAAGGACACTGCAAGCACTCATAATAACACAATGATACAGCCATTTAAGACTTATATGAGACAACAAAGCTCGGCTTAATTAACAAATCAAATGCAGTAAATGAAAAAGCAAATCAGCAGGGAAATGGAGATGTGAAATGTTTAATGCAGACACTGAAAGAAACTGATCGCATGCCAACATTTTCATATTTAAAGGCACTGTGTCTTTCCAGTTTGCTGCTGTCAGACTTCTGTACATCGGTGTTGCTAATTCTGTCGCATACTATCAGCTACATGTTTCACAAGCTATTTCAACTCTATGACAAAGGACTCAATGGCTTCACACATTCAGTGTACTAGCTTGCAGCCTAAAGTAGGAGGAACACTGTACAAAAAAAGGTCACACATAGTCTCATTACCTTTCAAATCCATAGCAGTGTGGAAAAAAATGTTTTCGGTGAACTTCTAAACATATGACGAGATCTTTCATTTCCAAGGATACGTTTAATTCCTGCTTAAAAGAGGCCAAGTTCGTTAAGATTTGCTGAAAAGGTTAGAGTGTACATTCATTTCAAGTCACTAATCCAGGTTTTTAATCACATTTTTCTTTAGAAATCCTTACGGTCTGTGACAGATTGGATATTTTTATTGGTTTAAAAAAATCTGTGAATTTAGGCGTTTTCAGACCCACTGCTGCAGATGTATAAAATCAAGCATCTTGGCCACAAAGTCTGGTTTTAGAAACATTTGTGAAAAAATGGGTCATTCTAAAGCGCTCACTCAATTTGAACGTGGTACTGTAATAGGATGCCACCGTTGCAACAAGTCAGTTTGCGAAATTTCTTCCCTTTCCCCCAATGAGCTGTAAGTGGTATTACAAAGTGGAAAGGTTTAGCAACCACAGCCACTCAGCCATGACTTGGCAGACCCTATGAAGTTATAGAGCAGAGTGGCTGAGTGCTGAGACGCATAGAGTGTAAATGCTGCCAATGCTCTGCTGACTCAATAACTGCAGAATTTAAAACCTCCTCTGGCATTAACGCAAAATCTGTGCACCGGGAGCTTTATGGTATGGGTTTCTATGCACAAGCAGCTTATGTCTTTGTACTGTACATGCTCACAAATTTCTGTAATGATCAGAGAATGGTTGATATTAGGTTTCCTAATAGAAAGAAGCAGTTACAATTATAGACTGGTTACACAAAAAGCTCAAGATGATCACTTAACCAACTCATCTACAAACTTTCGGACATTTTTAATAAAGTTTCCAGCAACTAGACTTTGTTGGTAAATGCAGTGGTAACACAAGCTCACACTGAGTGCAGCTGTGGTGCAAGTGTAAAAACAACAGCTGAGACGATTAGACGGTTAAATCACTGACAGGTAAGCGAATCTAAACAAGCTGAGCTTTTGAATCTCCCGGTGAGTGATGGAGGTTAGCCCAGTCAAGACAAATCGGTGTCAAATATTCAACAACCCTAAGCTAAAGTTCAAACAAACAAACTGAACTGAACACATCTGGCCTCTGATTCACATTTAAGCCCAAAGCTGTCATGTAAACAGCTGGTCAAGAATGCTTAAAGGAGACCTCTAGAAAGAGACTTTGAGGTGACAGCATGTGAGAGAAAAGGAGGTAAAGGTAAATTTCCTCCATTAATCTAAAAAAGTTAATGGGTTTGTGTTGTTATATACTGCTTCCAAGGTAAACTCACAAGGACTAAAACTAATGGTTTGCTGTAATCAAACAGTGAGACCAAAAATTATACACAGGAAGTTGCATTATTTTCAATGTAAGGTAGAGAGCAGACAGTGTCAAATATTAGTTGCAGATCTATCTATATAGCTTAATTTACCGAAGTACTACCCAGAAGAAATAGTGGCCATAAGTCAGATTTCCATTATTTACATCCTGTAGCATCCCATTTCATTGGTCCCATTTATTTAATATATAATCAATGATCAATCCGTCTATTACATTTGGTCACATGTTAACTTGCTTGAGCTGGTGAAGAGCGAAAACAGTATTAATAAATGACTAGTGGGTTTTAGGATACTGATGATATCGAGTATGTAACAGAAGTTTTCACCAAATTCAGACAAAAATAAGGTAGCAATTCTTCTTTGAAACAAGACTTCATCCAGCCTTGAAAGCTGGACTTTAAGAGATGTAATCACTGCAAAGAAACACATTTGTACTCTTCGGTATTCTTCACTGTCACCACTTAATTTAAACCCAACTTGTCTCCTGAAACTTAAGTTTATATACACTTAATAAGCAACATAATAGGTTGCACAAATACATTCTGTTAAAATGTATGCATGATCACCTTCTCTGTATTTTACCCCAAACGTGTTGATGCGTGTAATTCAAATAATGCACTGTTTATAGACTTGCCCTTAACTCTGAGCAAATCTATAAAATCATTTGTAAGCATGCATTAGCTACGTGTCTTGTAAAAAACCATTAGATTGCTGTATATAAATGTCATTTTTAGGACAACAGGGTTGAAACCAATTAATAGTAGTACTAGCATGATACATTTTTCACTGCTGTTTTCTTTCATTTATCATGGCTTAGGATACATCTGGACCAGAAACACACAGAGACAACAAAAAAAAAGTCTGAATATGAACCAAATGACAGCAACACATACAGAAATACAGTAAACTTGCAAAATCAGGCATGCTAATGTTCTAATCTCTAGCACTGGAAATAACACATAAAAAAAACCAAAAAAGCAAGTTAACCGCAAAATAATCAAAAAAAAAAAAAAACCAAAAAAAAAAAAAAAAGACCCATTTTTTCATAATGCATTACCATGATGATGACCATACTGCATAAAGAATAGTAGCATCGGTAATGTACATGACTTACATGTGTGTACATCATGAAGGCAGTAATCAGTGAAGTAAAGCTACAGTCCAACCATGTTTATCTACAGGAAAATGTCAATTCTTCTCCGCTGATCAATTTAATATTAAGTCAAAGAAAGAAGGTGAATTACAAGAGATCTATTTTTTTCTGTGACAAATAAACAGGTAAACTTATGTAAAGGAACTAAGGCAAGTGCATGAGGTCTTTACATATTCCTGGTCAGAAGACACTGCAGAAAGAGAAAGAGACCAATGGTTTTCTTTTTTCTAATTTTTTTTTCAGTTGCTTCTTGTTGGTTTTTCTAATGCAACGGGGTGGTGTGTGAAATTGCTTTGAGGTTTCAGTGACTGTGACCAACCCCTTTTAACCTTAAAACCCAACAACCCGAACCCTCCCAACCCTACGTGCCCTCTTCTTCTTGCTGCTCACGGGCAAGAAGATTACGCTTTACTTTCGTTGCCATTCATCTGAGGAGCCTCGTTGGGAACTGTCTTCACTTCGGCTGTGGCATTCTTCACCTCCGCCTCGCCTTTAGTGCTATCATCCTTCACAGTCTTACCACTACAGGCACAAATGTAAGAATGAGAGAGACACAGAAAGACAAAAAGAGAGGAGATTCTGTTAGCAGCAAATCACTAAGTCTCTCTTTCACAGCTAAACGGTCTGTTCTGAGCTGCCTTTTGTATCATTTTTCAAAGAAAGAAGGGAGGGGGAAATTGGGGGAAAACATGCAAGATGCTTTGAGGGAATTTGTTTTCCCTCCTGGAACTGAATGCATTTCACACATAATGGGATCAAGCTCACTATCCTAGCCAGACATCAAATAAGAGTACATGGATGTCACAGCTACTTTCAAGGAACAATGAATGCTGATGTGGAATGAGACAGGGCTGGTACAGTAGGCACAATGGATGAGGGAATGAAAGACTGAGGCATAACCTACAACACAAACTACAATTCACAAGAGGATTACATGCCATCTGGACTGAGCTGAGATACAATGGAAAGAGACTTTTGGGCCATACATCATTTAAGTTGAAAACTTTCTGGTGTTCTCGGCTCGGATTTTTCTTTTTTAAGGGCATTGCTTTTATGTCTTCTGTACCATGCTCCTACTGTGCCTTAGAAAAATAAGGCAGGGACAGTGCAATATATAAGATCTGTAAATATATCTAAACCTGACCGCCTTCTTAGATGTCATCTTATAAATTTTTGGTGTCAACTCCTTTAAATATGGTGTAATTATTCATACAAACTGTAAAGCTCCACTAGCATCCCCCAGTGGCTGAACTGCTTATTACATAACACAATTAAGTTTTTGCTGAGCAGTCACTCAGAATGTACAAAAAGGTAAACACAGCCTGTATCCTCTTGGGCTAATAAATGCTGTCAGCAGGATGTGAGATTATGAAAAAAAAATGTTTGCAGACTTGACACTTTTCTCCCCCCAGTGTTCCAAGAAGGAGAACTTTTTTAATGTAATAATATAAATGCACATTACAGGAATTTACATTTTATTTGTGTCCTGGGGGGATGACCAAAAGCTTCAGGGAAATGTTCAGTTTAAATTCATGTTACTGTTAGTTTTCAAGAGTTATGGGGATGGGAAACTGTGAATGGTGCAGATGAGGCTGTTGGATGCTTTGAGTTCTTTTGGCTCAGGTTCAACAGTCTTAAACTGCACAGGGAATCTTTCTTTTAGCTATTTTTGCAATTCAATTTTTTAACTGAATTGCAACAGTTTATAAAAATTTTTTCGGTCTGTTAGAAAAAAGTCAGCTGGACGTTGCTTTAAACCCTCTCTGGAGCTCTCTTCACTGAGTCAGTGTCCGATTGAAGTTCGGTCCTGTTTTCTGTCTCTTTTTATCCCTGGGCATCTTTTTATGATTCATTCAGTTGTTCCATTTTTGTTACCAATGAAAATATACCGACAACTCCTGGAGAACAAAAAGCATCTTTTCTTGTTTGTGTTTGTGGAATCAAGACTTATTTTCCCCCAAAGAGATTTATTATGTTGTAGAAGCCAGAACTGCATTGTGAAATCAATTTATAAAGTATTTTCCCCTTCCCGAGTTTTCATTTTCTTGCACAGTTCGCACACTTACATGCTCATCAAAAACCTAAAACCAAAACATAATATTAGACAAAGACAACCCGAGTAAGTCCAGGATATAGTATTTTAATGATGCTTTCATGTATTACCTTGTTTTATGTGAAAAATGTAATTTTGGCCCTTTGTTAAATCCTGAATTAACTTTGATTAAATAAATTTTTTGGAAAGCTGAGTTCAATTTCACTAGCTACACCCAGGAAAGATTACTGCCAGACCTGTTGGATCCAGCGTGTCTGTGTGACTGTGTCTTAAAAAAATAGGGTCAGCTAAAAAAAAATAATCTCAAAAGGCAACACCTCATGCCACAATCTAAAGAAAAACAGCTGAGAAACAAAGTCATTGACATCTATCGGTTTGGAAAGGGTTAAAAAGCCATTTCTAAGGTTTTGGGACTCCAGAGAACCACAGTGAGAGCCATTGTCCACAATGGAGACAACATAACAGAATCCCAGGACTGGCTGGACAACCAAAATAGGGTCACAAAAGAACCCAGAATAACATCTTGAAGAGTTAAGTTCAGTCTTCACGATTAAACAAATAAAAAAA
>NW_005187416.1:401234-409009 GCF_000239375.1 Pundamilia nyererei
TTGACACTCCCGTTTTGGTTCCTTTATTTCACATTGTAAATAAACCACATTGTAACTAACGGATTTGTTTCTTGTGGCTGCTTGGGTCTTGGGGGGGAAGCGAGTGCCTCACTCATGTTATTGCCTGGCCCTAGACGGGTCGTAACACTGGGCAAAAATGGCATCCATGGGAAAGTTCCAAGGTGAAAACCACTGCTGACCAAAAAGAACAAAAGAAGGAAAAACCCACCAAACATCTTGATGATCCCTAAGGAATCAAAAGAACATCAGAGCAACAATCAAACATGGTGGTGGTAGTGTGACAATCTGGAGCTGCTTTGTTGCTTCAGGACCTGGACCACTTGCTGTAATTGATGCAACCATGAATTCTGCTCTCTACCATTAAATCCTGAAGGAGAATGTCTGGCCATCAAATGAGTTCGGGTTATTCAGCAGAACAATGATCCTAGACACACCAGCAAGCCTATAAAAAACTGCACTTTGTGTTTACTTGGGTTATCTTTGTCCATCCATTCACTAGCGCTTATCCTTTTCAGGGTACGCGCGGAGGGCGCTGGAGCCTATCCCAGCTGTCATAGTGCGAGAGGTAGGGTACACCCTGAATGGGTCGCCAGTCTGTCGCAGGGCCAATACATAGACAGAGACAACCAGTTGCACTCACATTCCTCCCCCCCCCATTCACACCTATGGGCAATTTAGTGTTTCCAAGTAACCTAACCCCACTGACTGCATGTCTTTGGACTGTGGGAGGAAGCCGGAGTACCCGGGGAGAACCCACGCAAACACAGGGAGAACATGCAAACTCTGGGTTATCTTTGTCAAATATCGAAATGTATTTGATTTTAAATATGTGACAAATATGCAAAAAAAGAAGAAATCAGGAAGGGGGAAATACTTTTTCACTGCACTATACAGGTCTGCGTTGTGCAATTAACTATATAAAAAGTTTAAACAAAAATGTATTTTCTGCCATCTATTTCCACATTTTCACTATACTAATATTCCACACAGAGCTGCAGTCCATTGTTTGACATTAGCACTGTACTGTTGCTCATTCAAAATTCTGCCTATCCTATTAGAATGACCAATTAACCTAACAAGTGTGTCTTTAGACTCTGGGAGGAAGCCGGAGTATCCAGAGAGAACCCACGTGGGGACGGGGACAACAGGCTCGACATGCCAGCTGGGGTAATTGAACCCAGGACCTTCCTGGTAACAGGCGACAATGCTAACCACTTAAACCCTCTCTTCTATAATCAACTTGCTTCAACTTTTGACCTTTACGCAGTAGAATTCACATCTGTGAGTCATTTATGCACTTACTCCAGTTTCAAGTTACTCTCAACTTCACTGAGAACCAAATTACTGATCATTGTGAGTCTAACTGTATTTCAAGCACGTGCAAGCTTCTAAAGAGCTATGCAGGGTATTAGTCACTTTTTAAAATCATTCTTACATCATCAGAAACTACTCACAAGTGCACAATTGTATTGGCTGTTGAGTCAAGGTCAAATTAGACACATCATTAGATCAATGTTAAAGATACATTTAAAATCTAGGAATAATAATGAGTGTAAAACATCTATTAATAATGAATTCTTAAAGGTACATATTCTATAGTCTGCTCTTATTTCGTCTCTTCTGTTAAAATAAGTCCAGAGGAGGGCTCTACCGCTCAGATATCCAATAAACCCACAAGAAGTCTGACAAGACATTTTAGTGTTGGGATGCTGAAGAAGGATCACCACATAGATCAGTGGGAGAGCTGTGCTTCAGTCCTGTCAGAGTTATGAAGAAAAATCCCCCTGATGACAAGTTTGGTTTTATCAAGGTGATGTTGAGCTGACAAGAGCCCTGCTTCCAACTACCTCTCAACTCCCCATACTTCATCACTGACATCTTCCTCTGGCCATCCAAGTGAGTAAAGTATGAGATGAAGAAGGCAGAGAAAGAGGAGTGGCTGTCAGTAAGCCTCTGTAATTTATCTTCTGCAGCTTCCTCGCCATACTCGGACTGTCAGAAAAATCAGGAGAATCTGCAAACTCGTAGGGCCAAAACTCCAAATAATAACCTGTCATACCGCCACTGAAACGACAGCTTCTACAAGAATTGAGACAGAAAACAGAAGTGTCTGGGAGAAATTTGAGGGACTGACAGTTTTCTTTTGGCCTTCACCATCTATTATCTTATCACAATGAAGAGGACAGAGCACAGTAAAGCTGCTGCTTGGTGAATTTTTTAATTTACTTCAGCGATTTTCAACTGAAAATTCTTCTGCCGAGTTCACTACACGAAAATTTCTTATGGCGCAGCAGGACTTGAACCCCAGCTATGGCAAACTAAGCACCATTAAGTGTATCACTTGCAGTCTATTAATAGTTGGGTTGCGGTCACGTGGTTCTGATGACGTGCGGAGGCAGCGCGATTTTTGAGTGGAGGGCGGAAGTAAACATGGAGGACACTGTGGAGAGTCAGGAGAGCAGCTATTGTGCAACTTTAGACCCCGTTTCTCGGGAGAGATATAAACAGATAGTTAAAAAATATATCGGACGTGATCCGTATTCTTTGAAAATGTCCGAATACACCACAGAAGTAAAGGATTTGCCTACTATCGAGGCTGTGGATATCACCAACTACTTGGTCCTCCAGACTTCTTACTACACTAGGCAGCAAATGAAAGCTTTCAAGAGTCTGGAGGCGTACAATTTTTTTGTCAGCGGGTGGGTCCACAACCTTGGAACAAAACGTCTCCGTGATGGATACAGTTTGGTGTTTGCAAGGGTGAGTGTTTGTTCTTATATTGCTTTATCTTAAACACGCTAACAGTTAGCGGTAGCGGCTTTAACGTCAACAAACATGCCACATCCTTAGGACTTCGTTAGAGTGACAGTTGTTTGTTTCAAGGTAAACCATTCTCAGAGGTCTAACGAGACACCTCTGAAGACTTGGGTAATTGCAAAGGAGGATTTTGGATTTGCAAAGGAGGTTGTGGATTCTCAGCTGCAAGCTGCAGTTCGGGGTTCTCCACTGTCACTAGGCTCAAATCCGGGCTCTCAGCCGTCTGTTGCATATCCAAAATCGCCTCTGCACATCGATGCTGTTCTGCCTTAAGCTTCATTCTTTTCTCTCGTTTGAGAACTGATTCCGATCTGGGTTTTCGTTCGTAGCCGAGATTGACCGTCGGAGCCCAGTCCTCCGACTCTTCGTCATCCAAAGCACTTGGGCAGCCTATAGTTCCAATCAAGTCAATATTAGACTACTAACTTAAAAGCACTAAGTAAACGAGAATTTAACGACAACCTAATGCTAATAAGTTCGTTTGCAAACATAACATTACCTCTGATGAAGTGGTCGCTGCAGACACGGGCATTGGCAGACTCTGCTCCTCCCGACTGTAAACGTAAATTTAAAATCCATTTTTTCCTACGTTTTTCGGTTAGAATTTTCCATTTTTCTCCTCTTCGTTGGGCTATTTTTGGTACCCTAAAATACCGTTTATCAGTTTCTCGGGTCGACCTACTGGAGCATCCGTAAACACAACAGGACATAGGCATTTTGCGTACTGTCTGTCTGTGATTTTGCGCTTATCTTTTTCACTTCCGACCGCCAGTCAAATTTCGCGCTTTACGTCGACGTCACGTCTACGTCAAATGAAACCTAGCTATTGCACCTAGCTTAGGTTGTAGTCTCTGGCATTCACCTACTGCTGCTTGTTTTAAAAGGTCAATTAAAAACTACTTACAAAGACTGACATGTGATATATGATTTTAACACCGTAGGGATGAATTTAAAGCTTTTGATCATATTTTTCTGTTGCTTATGATAAAACAAGCACTCAGGGCTAGAGTTAGAGTCCCAATATTTGCACAAAACTAAGGAAACAATTAAATCCTGTTTTAAACTGAGTCTAGCACTCGTAAGATGGTACTTGTAAGTCTTTTCACTCAAACTTGCATTTTGCTGTTTTACAAATGGCTTTAGAGCAAAGAAAACCTTTTAATTTAAAAATATAAACTTTTTAAAGCAATTTTAAATACTGTGATTTTACAGATTTTGCAATATGTTTACATCATCAGCTAATTTAATTTAAGTTGTAATCTTCTGTACATGAAAAAGAATTAGATGTAAGTTCCAGCCTTGATCTTGTTTGATTCCATTTCACCCATGTTGAGTGCACTGCTTCTCAGCTTTTACGAAGAAGCCAAAAACCAGAACACTAAGGAGTGGGAAACTCATGTGCATGCAGCTTAAAGCAGGAAAGACGTGTGCCTACAATGTTCAAGTAAATTTAACCATCTAACCCATTTACCATCGTCCAGCTATGAATGTTTCAAATACCTGTAGTCGGCACCAATAAAAATAAAAGCCCGGTTTAATGAACTGATTAAAATGACTGAATATATTTTTTGTATATTAGGACAGTGGGTGTTGCTAGATGCCCCAGAAGGTGAACAAAATGCATCATTCTCCTACAATCTGCCCATGATGATGAGGAATATGAGATGGCTTAGATGTATGGTAGGAGAAAATCTGTCTCTACTACGTGAATAAACAAACAGGTGGAGGAAGGTGGTGGATCTTGATTGATGACAGGCATGCTGGTAGCATGCTACACTGGTAGCATCCCAGTAGATCATTATCCTTGCTACCATTAAAGGAAAATTCCACTCTTGCATACTCCTAAAATTCATAATATTCTTGAATAATGTGCAATATAGTGTTAAAAACAATGGGTACATGTTTTAAAAAAGACTTAGGTTTACTACTCATGCAATGTTTGAAAATGTTTACAGCCAAAGCAGTTTTCTTTCTTTAAATTGGATAATTAATTTAACAGTTTTTGTCTTGAAATCTAGGTGTGCTGCAACTGTTGCTGCTGGAAATGTTTTTAACCTCAGCTGATACCAGGCAACAGCCCAGAATATTTTTAGGGAATAAAAGGACCTATCAAAACCTCCAGTAGGGGAGAACTACTTAAAAGCACTGAGTCATTTAGATTTACCTTTTTTTTTAAAATAAATAAAGAAATGTGGGATCTTTCACAATATAATAAAGAAAAAAAAAGAAGTTTTTAATCTCAGAAACATGATGGTTTGAGGCTTTGAGAATAATGTTTTTAAGATAAACACAAGTACAGTCATTTCCACTATGACTGCTATTTGGCTCCGTGCTTTGGCCTCTAACAGTTTATATTTATGACTGTGAACTGTCATTAAATAAATAGCAATGGAAAGACTTTAGGAAAATATCAAGACCAGGAAATAAATTTAAACGAATTAACAAGTTTTAAGGAATCAAATCTTGATCTAAAGCTGCCTGCTATTTTCTGCCACATGCCTGATGAGTGCAAAACTGCTTGGGGAAGTCTGATAATACATAAGTGGAATTTTTCCTTTGAAATGGAAGACTTATGAGCTAAAGGGATGCTATCAGGCTCAAAGAGATACTTGGAAAAATACAGATATGGAGGTGCTCATACTCATTTTGGGCTGGTGTGGTCGAGTCTGTGCACGGGGCATTAGGAACATCCTTGGTCGGGCCGTCTACTTGTGAGTCCTTATTCTGGGTGCTGTCAGGGGCTTTGACTGAGTCCTGCGGACTCTGTGGCCCATCAGCATTAGCAGAGGGTGGGCTGACTAGCTCTGATACAAGGGGTGTTGGGTCGGAAGATGCGGCAACTTTAGGGGTGTCGCTCAGGTCAACCAGAGGTCCAACATCAGGTTGGGGGTTAGATTTATGCGAATTGGCTGTAGGGCTGTTTTTAGGGTGAGACTTGGCATGGGCCACTTGGGTTGGGCTGGAGGTGTTGGTTGTTAGTGTGGTTCTCTCACTAGCAGGACTGCTTTGTGCCGTGCTAAAGCTCTCAGTAACTGAGTTAGCAGCTGTGGAGGACAGCAGATTTACCACCATCGGCGTGGTGTCTGCAGCAGCAGGCCTGTTTTGTGGGGAGAAGTGGGAAAAACAAGGTAGGAGAGGGAAAGATAGGGAGTTGGCACAGGGGAGGAAGCAGAGGGCAGAAAAGTGAGGGAATCAAGGACAACAAGGAAAATAAAAGAGGTAAAAGGAGAGTGCACGTCGGGGGATAAACAAAGCAGATTAGGTTTCTATTGTGCTGCAGTAAAAAAAAAAGAGACTACACAATCAAAATGTTAGCAACAAAATATTTGTAAGGGGAAAACATAAAACAATCCAACAATAAACTATAAAGGGAATGGAGGGAGTTTCAGGATTAAGATGCTCGGATGTCTTTCACAAGCAGTTTTCCCAGCAGAAGGCGGTGTTTGTTCATGCTTTGAATGTGTCTGAATGATTTATGCACCTTGGCAAACTCACTCAGAAGGAGATTCGACAGCGCTCGGCTTTGAAATGAGACGACTGAAGTTTCAACGACAATGTACTGTGATAATTGTTAAGTTGGTTGCTGCGCTTGTTGCTTCTTGTTGCAAAAATAACATTTGAATGGTTTGAAATTGTGCCAAAAAAAGGAAGTCAAGCAAATGTATTACTTTCAATATAAAATGGCAAAATCTGGAAAGTCTTAGTTAAGAGATGACCCAAAAATGCAGCCTACAGCCTGCATCATGGTTCTGTGGCCGTGCATATAGACCAGCACTTGCAGAATCATTTCTATTGAGTGTTCACCGTAGGCAGTTAAGTGTGATGCGTCATACATGGTCATACATACTGTATAGACAGCGGGACATTTTAGCCTTGCATAAAAATGCTTACAGTGTAAATTACCAGCACTGCTCTGTGGTATGTATAACAGTCCTTACAAGAGAACTGGGTCAATATTTGAATGAAAGCTGGGCCGGACCAACATTATATTTGTAAAATGTTTCTGCTCAGAGCAAACCAATGATTTGCTTAACCATCTGTACTCTTGACACTCACTCAGGTTCTGTCAATGGCGTGGTCTCGTTGGGCTCGGTGGCACCTCCTCCTTCTTGGTTTGGAGTGTTTTCTTCCTCTGTTCTCACTTCAACAATAGGCTCCTTACACTCATCTTTGCTGTTATCCAAAGGAAATATTGTTACCAGGGTAATGAATTAAGTGCACTTAACTAGGTGTGTTATTTTTCAACCCTACAAAGAGAAAAATCTGGCAGTAACAATGTCAAATGAACAGGTTAATTTTAGTCAACTAAAACATACAAAAACCCGTCATACGCACTCACCCTATCATCCTCTTTGATCATCTTCCACCTGCACTGACCTGTAAGCTCTGATTGGTGGTTTTCCCTGAGGCCTTGTGTTATCATCACACTGCTCTCTGATTGTGCTGAGCTGTGTGCATTGCTGGGACTGACCTGTTTAAACCCAGGGTGCTAAATAACGCTATAACTCTCACGATGCACTTTCACTAAATTTGTTTTGTGCGAGCTGTCAGAGCTGAAATATTTATTTGTTGCATTCGGAGCTGGCGAGATGACGGACAGTTCGACGCATAGAACAAAATGTTTGATCAAACACAGGCGAACATGCAGTAACTGCATTTCAGCGCCATTAAATATTTACAGTTGGTGCTGAATAATTGAGGGAATTTCCCCAAGGATAAAATATAAAGATTTGCCTGCTTTCACTTTAGCTCAGCACCTTGGGAATTTGCTCTTTTGTCTCGAACTCGTGGGCAAAGACTTAAAAACATGTTTTTAGTGTGTACTTACATACATCTACCCAGGAATCAATGGAGTCTAATAAGCCCTCATACAGGGAGTGCAGAATTATTAGGCAAATGAGTATTTTGTCCACATCATCCTCTTCATGCATGTTGTC
>NW_005187416.1:410223-428254 GCF_000239375.1 Pundamilia nyererei
TAATGAGTTTTTTGGGTTCATTGAGAACATGGTTGTTGTTCAATAATAAAATTATTCCTCAAAAATACAACTTGCCTAATAATTCTGCACTCCCTGTACTAACAGCTCTTTTAATAACCTGGTCGCAAAATAAAACTATTATTTCAGATTTGTATAAGTTAAAAAAAGAAATTTGGCTGACTTAAACAAGTAGTTTCAGTCTGCTTAGTTAGATTAAACCAATGTATTTTCATCGTAGTACATCAGATACTGTTGTTCTGTCAGATACTGCTGGCCTCACAGAAATACACATTAGTGGTGCTTTAGGATGGGTGTTCAGTGCACTGGTTAACAATCCAGCTGCTAAAGAGTGATAAAATCTACAAGTTTCTCAGCTCTGAGACATGTCCTGCTTTGTTTTGCCTTGTTATCACTCCATTACTGGTTTCTTTTGTAACTCACATTTTATTGTGCTTTCACCCGCTGATTCCATTTCAGTTTAATACTTGCTGGGTAAGGTTTAGGACCCAAAACTACTAAAACATAGAGTTATTCTGCTCCTTAATAAAATGAATCCTTCACCCTGAAAAAACAATAGTCGAGGGTTTTTTTTTTAACAGGCATCCACGTGTGATTGGAACAGAGACTTTTCTTATCTTTGGTGTAACCAGGTGGACTTGGCACTGAAGCCAGTGGTTACCTTGTGAAGAGAAAATGCCAGTAATGCCGACCAAAGTAAAGTGAGCTGAATAAGCACATCTTTACTGGCTTTATTTAAAGTTATATAAATAATAAGCATTGATTTGTATTTATGGTTCAAAAGATAACTTTAAGCCCTTTAAGTATTTATTCTGTTTTTTAGCTCTGCCTTCTTCTCAGTCAGCTCCTGAGAAATATGTTGATATTTGCTGCAAGTCCAACAGCTACACTCTAACTTAGGTTCTCTGATGATGGGTATTTTTGAAAATGTGCTAATTCTCTGTAGGCACACCACAAATAATCTGTGTTCCAGTCAAAAGATGACGCTTGCTTACGTGAATGCCGCCTTGCCCTCCTCGATGTCCTTGCTCTTTGCGCCTGGGCCAGCTTTCCCACAGAAGTTAACAGCAATGCACATGAGGAGCCCGCACTTGTTGAGGAAATAGCAGGTGACATCCACGCCCACCAGCAGCAGGAAAAAGACAACAATAAGGATGCCTACGATGGCCCCGGTGCCCATGCCTGAGCCACCACCCATGGCGTCTGAAGGGACAAAGACAGGTAGAGGGGATATACAAGCAAAACAGGCAGAAGAGGAGAAGAGGGTTCAAATATAGAGAAGAGGGGATGGGAAGGAAGTTAGAAAGAGAGAGGGAGAGAGAGATGATGAGGAATGCAATCAGGCTTTTAATACAGTGCTTCAGGTTTCAGTCAAAACCTCAGATGTGTGTCGCTCTTTTCAGAGGAAAGCTGAAATGGTGCAAGAGGGACCAACATAATTTCTAACAACTTTATATCTGTTCTTGACATCCCCGGTGGCCGAAACACTATGTTCAATTTCATACAGAATCACAGAAATTGCAAAGACAAAAACAAAACAAAACAAATGCAAACAAACAAAACTATCGGTAGCCTTTTGAGGGCTTCTAGGCATATTCTTGTTCTTGTCACTAGGCGTTTCATAATAGGCTTGTAACACATTTATAGACATTTGTGGACTGACTATTAATATTTGTGCCTGAGGTGTCAATATGGCACCATTAAATATAAATATAAATGCAATACACTACATTGCATACATATTTTACAATAAGAAAAAATGCCTCGAAAACTGCATGAGGAGCAAATAAATTGCAATGACAGTCTACTAGGATATATTACAACACAGGAAAACAATGTTGTAGCAGAATATTCTACGTGTACTCATAGTTTTAGCAATTCACATTTTTTTAAACACCCGCCCAATCATTTTACCAGTTTCAATCAAACTTTCTTTGGAAATGTGAAGGTTATGAAGGGTTACCTGAGCAGCATGTGTGAGCAGCCAACACATTTCTAATTCAGCTCTGAAGACAGAGTACAAATACAAGTCATTTTCTCCTACAGATTATTTGAATAAACAAACGCACATGCAGATTATAGAGAGAATGGTATAAAGATGGATTTTGGAGGTCAAGGCCAGCTTAGACAGCCACATTTACTACCTTTTTTATCATTGTGTGCAACCTGCTGCAAAAAGCATGGAGCATGCATTGTTGTAGTGACCTCAGTCTGTGAATTAGCGCATCACACCTTTTATTAATGCTTAATTAATAATTAACAAATTGATTGACATTTTATGTAAATTGCAATTGTTTCAGAGATTCAACTTAGAGCCACAGAATTCATGCCAGTGCAACTTCACTGCACACTATGACTTACTGGATTTCAACGTTCTTCTGGAAGAAAAAATAGATCTGATTGATAACAGCAACAGAATACTGGAGAAACTGTATAATTGTTAAGAAAAGAATAAACTGTAATGCTTTGGATAAATAAAAGAATAAAGAATAAAAGGGATTCACTACTCCACTGAAAAAATGTGGATAAGTTAAACTAACAGAAAAAAACAGAAAAGACAAAATAATAATTAAAAAAACCCCCCACATATTTCCTTGACTGAGGTAATCACAGTAAGCAGGATTCGTGGTAACCAAGTATAACAAGATTTCTTGTAATAGTCAGTGGACACTTAAAGACATAAAGACAGGCCTTCCTCAACTCGCATTTGGCTTCTTACTGAGACTGTGAGAAACAAAAAGCAATCTCCGCTTGTTCATCCAATGAACTTAATGTTGTTCAACGGAAACACAACATTCAGGTGTATCCGAGCTCAGACCTATTTCTACTTTATCATCAGAAAGGTGTGGTATTTAGCATTTTTGCAGCCCACTTCTAGTCTTATGGGTCAGTCACACATTGGAGTGAGCTGTAAGGGAGCTTGGTGTTGCAAAACACTTGTAGTTGCCCAGTGATTCTGAGACAGGTCACCTGGCTGGTCTGGCCTGGAGTGTCTGCAGTCACTCTCAGACAGACCAGGAAAAATTTGCAAATAACCGCAGTCTAATTTATAAATGCAGACAGATTACAAACATGTTGTACTTAATCTGAGTCAGTTTGCTCCAGTGAATGAACCTCGTCTCCCATGTGTCTGTTAGCAGTAGGAGACTCGACTCAGCTGGTTGTATTCTGGTTCTATTCCTAAAGCAAGGCTGCGAGCACCTACACAGCTACATCACTATTTGTTCAGACGTTTCTGAACTTGTGTTTCAAATCTCTATCGTCTTAGCTTGACTTTGAATCTAAGTAGTTCGTTTGAAATTATGTTAAATTAAATTTCTGTTCACGCAGATCATTTTTGCTGACTTGTTAAAAATATAATTACTGTGTTATGACAGCTTGCATGTAATTGCCAACTTGACCCCACTGACAAACCTGATAACAGACTCACTCCATCTTATTGCCATTTTAAAGTTGTCACGACGCACTAAAGCTACTGTGAAGATGACAGCTGACTGTGAGCGGTCGCAGACCCCGTCCTCCGTCCTTGAAGCAACGATTTCAAAGGCAACAAAATCACAAATTCCTTGCACACAGTCTCCAGCCACGGTTTTCCCCAGGGTGACTTTAGCCTTACTGACCACTACAAGTGACATTCACCCATTCACACCAAAGTTTAGTGAAAGCCTCACAACCATACCTGAGGCAAATTTCAAATGAACAACCTCTGGACTGGAGAACCTGGAAAAAAATCTGATAACATCAGAACATCCTGTATTGGCTCCATGTATTAACACAATGTTTCCCAATCAAGGCTTGCATTTAATATGAAGATGATTTAAAACCAAAGCTGAAAAGATGTTTGTTTGTGTTCAGCGTGTAAAGTCAGAATTATAGTTCCAACCCTGTTATGTTTGTTATTATGGTATCTACCGTGCCAGTAGGCAATCAAATTGGAAGACCTTCAGTTAAATTAAAGCCTCTCTTACATGTATCAATTTGGCTCTGCTTCAGGCAGTAAAGACTGCTGTAATGGCTCGCCAGGGTCTGATAAGGATCAAGGGCTCATCAAAGTGTCTGAGGAGAATGTGAGCGCTGTGCAATTTGAGGACCATCTTTATGTTAACTGTTTATACCCTCAGCCTTGGATATGGGAAAAAGGGAAAGGATCAGCCAGTGACAAATATGTTCTGCAGTCGTGATTCACTGGAACTACGGAACGAACCCCTATTTATAATGGCCTCTGCACAGCCTGCAGCGTATTCTAAAAGCTTAAAGTATAAATAAATGACAGCAGCGTTACCACTGTAGGGAAGCACTGTGAGCTGCACTTTCAGTTTTCTGCCCATTTTGTGGTTTCACACATTCCCTACTCTTTAGATAAAAGGCCAAATATAGATAATGTACTGCCACATCAGTATACACTAGTTACTCCAGCAAAACAGACTTTGAGCTGAAGTAACCACAACGAACGTGACGATTTAGTGTCACTTCCATTAAATCCATGTGCACTGGTGTCTAAAACTGTCATTTTGTACAGCTGAGTAATCACATGGGTGGGGGATATATATATATATATATATGAAGGGAAGCCAATGTCTTTTTCAAATGGAGCAAAGCAGTAACTGCCACACTGAAGTATCATACTTAAATGTGTGTGACAGGTAAAGAGCGAGCAGAACTGTTAACACGCTCTTTACAAAAATTCACTGGATCTTAGACCACATATAAGTCATTTGGGGTAACCAATTTACTCGTATGCAACCCTGCATACGAGTAACTGCCATGCTAATCTTTGACTGTTAACATACAGCTTTACTTTATGAGATGTCATAGTATGACATCACACTTTCTGCCAGTGATTTAAATTGCCCACAGAGTGATGAACGCTCATAACGAAGATGAAACCTCATTGGGCCAGTTTATGCCACTAATATGTCAAATGTAAGTATTTTATAAAAGCACCGTGTAAATGTGCCATTAAAAGGAGACTGAAACACATAAATTAGACCAAATGAAAGCTCCAATTCTCTTGGCCTTTGAAGTAGAAACAATTGTTGACACACATAACACTCTTTAAATGCTGACGGGAGCACACCCCATGGACAGCTATGCTGCAGACTTTGCAGGAAAAAAACATTTTATGCCTCTTAAAGATGTTATGTTTGTGCTTACTGCACTCTGATGCATTCACAAGTGAAAGCACTGCCCTGGGCCAACTGAGACGTTTAATTCAAATCCACTATCTTCCTCTTTCTGGCTGGCCCGGTATGTAAACCTTCAATTTCTTTGATGGTTGTGATGAAAATAGCAAGAACATGCCAGAGTTCTGCGTACTTATAGGTGACTACAGTGGTGCAGAAAACACTTGTTTTTTTCTCTGCCCATTGCTTCATTTGCATTTTAACAGGCACAATAAATCATGTGCCATGTATTCAGTGCTGAGGGGGGGTTTCTTACCGAGTGCTCTCACTGAGGGAGAAAGCACAAATCTACCTGTCAGGGTGGACTACACAAACATTTCTCTTTACGGGCTTGTCGGGTACAGTACTGAGACAGGTTTCCAGACGACTGCTGATAAACAGACCGTATGTGATAAAATATTTCACTACACACATTTCTGAGAAATCAATAAGACTGCCAGATATGTGCAGTTGTACCCTGATGAAACACCTTTATATCAGGAGTTAGATTTGAGTCCAACCGTGCAACTCTGCCCGTGGGTTGCAGTGTCTTTAAAAACTTGTGCTGTAAAACACGCAGAAATGCAATAAAAAAAATCTTCCAGCACTTGCTTTACATTTGATGGATTGGTTCAGCCATAAGTAAAACAGCCAAGTCTAAATAAAAAAAAAAATTAATTTTAGAGTAGAAATACAGTTTAAGACATTCTAACAACATTTATTTCACCAGAGGGCCCACATAATAGTCTCAGAACAGTTTGTGTTTGAGATTCAGTGGAATGCTGAACATTGCAGTGATTCAAATAACCATATGCATGCAACAGACTGTAGAAAAGCAAACACAGAGTCCCCCTCATCTGTAAAGGAAGAAGCCCAGTTGAGGACAAATTTGTTTATACTGTAGACGGGGAATACAGACTGTCTGACTGAGGTGTAAAAATGTGTAAGCTGTCACCGTTTTTCAACCAGCACTACAACTGTATGTAACAACTGTCATTACAATTGTTCATACAACACCATCACAGACTCCCCATGACTCTTATTTTCTTCTTTTCCTTTCCTTCGTTGGGTCTATTTTTCCACCTTTGACACTTATTTCTGGATACTGCATTGACCTTATTTGGCTTTAAAAAAAGTTTCTTCAGTAATTCCCATGTCTGCGTCCTCCATCAAAGCTCTGCCACAGTGTGGCACTGCACCACCATTAAAAATAAAATCGGCTTCAGAATCAGTTTCCTTTTGGGGCACAAGGAGGCAGGGTGACGCTCAACCGGCGACCGACTCCCTCTCTGACTGATTTAAGATCCTTGGAAACTCTTCATGCAGAGAGCCGTGTGTGGCTAGATGGGATTTCAGCCCTTTTTAAATTAAGATGCTATGAAAACAAGTGCTACAAACTGATGTGCATGCTGGCTTGAAAGTTAGGAACTCTGGACTCATTTCCATAGAGTAAAGCTTATAGAGGAAAGAGGGGAATCATTCATTTAAAAAAATGCATCTATTTTAACACAATAGATATTTTGACACAACGATGATTTCGATGACGCTTCTGTGGATTGTTTTAAGCTCCAACATTTGATTTGAAGTTTCTGCCATTAATCACACCAAGCTAACCAGCTGAAGAAACGTTTCAGGCTATACAAAAAAGGAAAAATCCAATAGAAAGAGAGATGGCAGCTTTCCCTTTAATCTGTATGCAGTGGGCGACCTGAACCATTTGCTTCAGGGAAGAGAAATATTCTGTTTATATGCAACACAAGTAAGTTTGATGCAGACATTTAGATGGAGATCCTGATTAGCAAAAATGAAAATCACTCAGCACTGATCAGCACTATCATTACTCGGTAGGCACTGATGAACAACTGGGGGGACAAAGTGACAAAGAACACCTCAAGGGTGTCGTAAGCTCTTATTTTCCTTGTGACAGAACTTAGTTGAGATTAAACCGCAGTGCCAGGGATAATAAATGGAGGGAATACAAATCTTATTTTAGACCCCAACTCATAAAAAAGCGGGGGTGCCACGTTACCAAAGTGAAAACTGCTCAGAGAAAAAAAAGTCAATAACATTTGAAACTAACCTTGTTAACTTTTATTTTTTCTTTGCTAGTAATTCCTCTGCTCTTCCTAATTCTCCTTCATTCCTGTTCAGAGAAACGGGGTGTTACAGATATTGATGTTATTCAGGTTTGATGATACTGCTTATTCTAAGGCTCAGTCAGAGAGCTTATGGGAATAGATTCACTTTAGCGTCCCATCAAAAGGCCATCAAAGATCATACGTTCAGTGGAAAAGCCTGTGACATTTGATTACTTGGAACTCAAGTGCTCTTTTCTGCACTTTTTCTATGATTTCTTATGAATTTTAGTTACCGGTAGGTACGTGTTGTGCTGGATGTTAAAGCACTCACTAGCCACAAGAGCACGCTTGATGGGAAGATAAATTATTTCGTATTTCTAGTATTACTGAAACGTGCACTTACACAGTGCATGTATATCCGTGTGAATCTGACTTTTAATACAGACATAATCAACTCCAATCCATCAGGACCATATGGCTCAAATTACCAGCAGCAGCACAAGTCTTAGTACCGCTTAGCTGGAATTTGTGATAAATCAGAGAAAAGTGGTTTTAAAACACACGCTAGCTGTATTCATTACAGTATGTCTGGCCTCTATGATGGAAAATGCTCATCAAGACAGAATAAAAACAATGACCATTCACATATGTGTGATTACTGAAAATGTATCAATGCTTTATTAATTCTCTCACACTAAAACGCTGTTGATCATGGCTGCAGGTGATTTTAATCTCTTAAGTTATGCATTGCAATCTGTCATCTCTCATGACTCTGCAAACTTTAATGAGTTGTACAGCAGAGTGACGAACAAATGTTGGAACAAATGGAAACTATATAGAGGACTTTAAGTAACCCAAACTCTGACAGCCTTTTTAAAAAATCTCTAGCTTTTCATTGGCACTGTTAAAGACAGACATTTAAATTGGCCCAAGGTTATTCCCTTGTTAAGTCTCAAGTAATTAGCAATTTCTTAGCCAAATGCTCCGTTAGTTAATAAGAGCTAATAAGCACTGAGGCATTACTGAGAGTTAAAGCATTTAAATTCTTTAACTCCAGTAGAGTTGCTAGTGTGGTCGTTCTCCATGGTGTTACAATCAGACCAGGCCTCCATGAAAAACAATAACAACAACAACAACAACAAAAAAAACATACAGGAGCGTGGAAAAAGAAGCTAGCAATAAGCTAGCTAGCCATTAGACATGCTATTATGAAGTACCATATTTCAAGTAAAGTATTTAAAAAAAAAATACTGCTACAGAATACATAACCTCCACCCTTGCAAAACATAACCACAGTGGTGTCAGATCACAAAACACAAGTAAGAATCCTTCTGTAACTGCGGATTTTCATAGCTTTGATAGCTTAAAATAGGTTGCCTGGCTATCAGGTCAACAAAAATTAAAGGTGGTCCGGAAAGACTTACAAACAATGTTGTCGGCCATTTAATAAGGAAATCAAATTTCGGTGTTTTTTGTTGTGTAAACACTGGATACATTATTTTGTTGCTTAGATCGTAGCAGCTAACAACAGCCAAAAGAATCTACTCGGCGCCATCAGGGTTGCATATTGGTTTCATTCTAATGTTTAGCTAATGTTTGCATATTAATATCCATATTTTTGTGCTGTTTTACACTGCTGCAAGGCCTCTATACAATATACAGTTTACCATTTGTTCCTTTTTTATGCAAAATGCATACTTTATCTTCTTCACTTAGGCTACAGCCAAGCCCCTGACCTCAAAACATCTGGGTTCAACAGTCATGTTTGATGTAAAGCAACACTGAATGCAGAATACAGACATTTTGTTAAAGCTCCAGAGAAAAAAAGGGCAAAAATCAGCTTAACAATCAGCTTCCCAGAAGAGTCAGACAAAGATATCTTAGTATGTTTAGTCGCCAAAGCCTCAAAGTCATTACTTTCATGAAAGAAAAAGAAACAATTTATTTCAACCCTACAATGGTTACATGGAAATACACTGATAAGCACTTACAAAAATGTCTCAGGAATAGAGAAGAAAATAATTCCACATTTTTTAAACAAAATTTTTTAGTGTTTAACAGCTGTTTCTTTATGGGTTTTTTTCTTTTTTTAGACATTTCACTGCTTTCAGGTAAAAAGAGAGCATGAATCCTCCAAATAACAGCTGATTTCTCGAATATCAGTTTGAAAAGAGTATGTACACTTCTTCACAAAACATTAGTTTTTCTGCACATCCTTCTGTTCTCTCCTGACAAGGCGGTTACATAACAATGTATTTGAAAATGAGCATAATATAATGTTGAAAATTAAGAATGAGTCTGGGAAAAATGAGTTCTCTGACCATAACCGATATTAAATTTCTCTGCAAATGTTATCTTCCCCTCAATTTGTACAGCAGGACATTTCAAGCTTGTATAAAAGAAGAAGAAGAAAAAAAAAAAAAACAGCCAGAATTTAGGCACAGCATTTGTACTCATCTCCTGGTTAACACATTCATAATGCTTGACTGGGGAGCTTTGAAGCAGCTGCATAGCACATTCATGAATACTGGATCATGCCTTGTGTCAGCTTTCATGCAGTGTTCATGCTTTTATGTCATTTGTGACATAACAGTGGAATGGATGTGTTTGTTTAATAGGCAGTAAAGTCCAAAATAAAAGTCTCTTTACAATTTCCGTGTCTGATTAAACCACTGCAGACACAAAATTAAACAGTGTAATTATTCTATTTATCACCCCCTCTTCAGATCACATTAAGGCATTATGAATGTGTTACTAATCAAATCAAAAACAAAGCTACAATACTTTGTCTACATTGTATCCTGAAAGAGCACCCGACGTCCAACTTGCAACATTGACAAAACCCTAAAAATCTCTCTCCTTCGGAATCTATTCGTACACAAGATGACATTACAGTGAAAACAGACGAAAAAAATATTAACAGAATCTAAAAACCAGAAAACTGAAATTGATGCAAGTACTGAGCACCCTGTAATAACGTCATGAAACCAATGTCTTGACTCTTCAACTTTTTTTTTCTTGTGTGTGGCTGCACAAGGGTCAAAAGGCATAGAAAGCAAAGGTCTGGAGCCAAAGATTTGAACGGCTCAGACTATCCTCTTTCTCCTTGAATGCAATCAGTTTATGGGAGCCAGAGCACAGTCAGCACGGACAGAAGAAGAGCTGCCAGACTGCATGTCACACATTGGCAACCGAGGGTAGCTGAGGTTATTGACCAACAATAAATAAATATCCACAACAGAGTATTTTGAGTGATAATCACAGCAATAAAGTGTGACAAGAAAAAAAAACACACACCCACAGTAAAAACACAAACAGAGAAAGAAATTTGTGTGTATGGCAATGTCATGGTCCATAGGTGCCCAAGAAGATCACACATGGAGACAGGAAGGACACGGAGAAAAAAAAGAAGCAGGAGAGAAAGAGGGAAAAGAGGGAGAGAGATAGAAAAATAGGTCAGAAATACAGAAATACAAGTCTGGAAGGTTGTTTTTTCTTTTCAAGACTGACTTGAAGAATAAAAAAGGAAGTCTAAGTTAAAGGGTAAAAATAAAAAGAAGTTATAGCATGTTAGTATCACAGCAAATGACACATGGTTCATGGCAGGCATGGGTGGAGGGTCACACAAAGGAAGGTAATGGGGGATGACATCGATAAGGAAGACATTTCAAACACACTGCAGCACAGTCTCTGTTTTCACCTTAAGGTTCAGTATAAAGAAGGGGAGTTTTAAATCAGCCATGGTGCAGAGCAGCGGCCAAGTTTAGGGTAAGATAGATGACAGCCTGAATGCAAGAACACATCCACATGAGTCAGGCTAGTATCTCTCACTCCTAATGGCCAGTGGTGTAATATAAAGTAAATGCAAGCACAAGCTTGCTTGCCAGTGATGCATAAACTGAATGCCAAAGTCTCATTAATTCACAGATTCGGTAATAATGGAGTAATAAAAAAACACAGCAACGCATCTCTATATTTTGTTATGTGTGTCTTTGGAAAGTTTGAGCCAAAGGCCAGAAAACTGCCGCATGGGTTTCCAATCAGCAGCTCTCTGAGCCTGCAGAGGAAAGAAGCTGGGCTGCTTTGCTCACGTAGCCTTAGCTACTATTGTTGCTCTTGACTTATCAGTAAAGGCAGTGCAGATTGTAGATGGATTAATTAAAATGTTTTTTGTCTACATTACGTAAGACATTACCCTTCAAATCCTATTGGATGTTGCAATTATAAATGGCTTCTGAATTCGGGTTCTAAAGGGACCCGATAATTACTTAAAAGAAATGTTAAAAACAATATGGCAGCTTTTTTGTCGGTAAATAAAAAGGAAATTATCTTGTTGACAGACCTCGTGGTTCAAAGTTCAAATATGTATGGACATCCTTTTTGTGTTGGTATGGACACATACGGAAAGAAAGCATAGGCAAATATTCACAATAGTACCACTTGTTCATCTAGCATTACACCACTGGTCATGGTTGGGGGAATGGCCCATGCAAAACCAAACATCCAAAGCAGACGCTGGTTATGAAGGTAAAGTCTGTGACATGGATGAATGGATGACCTCATGTTACAAAATGTTATTAGCTTTATAGTTTTAGTCCTAAGTCAACCTTAGCTGGGGAGATTTGGATGGATCAAGATGTGCCACTTTGTTTTTTATATTATCTCTTCACATTTGGGCAGCATTTGACTTTCCGTGAGACTGTGGCAAACATTTGCCGCTCAGCTGTACCTGTGTGCATTAAACCTAAAGAAAATTAGCTATACACAAACCCTTTCACACGTCCGATTCAAATAAATTCAAAGGACAACAAACTCCAATATGTTTTCAGAGATCTTTTATGCTGAAGTGCATTCACATTACTGGGCTGAATGAATTCTTGTGCGTATGGTTGTTTTTTTGAACATAAAACAGAAATTTAAACAGGCTGAAGCTCGACCTTGCGTCCGCACTGGACTCCCAATGTGAGATTCAGATAAAATTGAGCATGCAGAGTCCTGCATATAAAAAAGGAGCAGCTGTTGATCAAGCAGTACAAAGAACAGCTGTGAGACTGCAAGGGAATAGTGGAATTAAATGCAGATGTTGTAGCTAAAAATAAACCTCGGCAATAGCCCATGCTCCCTGAAGTGAAGAAAAACAACAGCAGCTTGGAAGTAATACCAAAATATCTCAAAACAAAACAAATAAAAATAAAAACTTAAACAAAAGTAATTAGAAGACTTGAAAAGGGGCTGACTCGGATGATACTAAGGTTAACTTGTAGTCTGGTAGATTTATATGTGATCCAAACCTCCCACTGCTATATGGCTGTTGCCCAGCAAGGACATGAAAAAAAACAAAAAAACAATTACAGCATACGAAAACTCCCAAAAACCAACCAAACTACCAAACAGGTTTTTTCATGTGCCATGCACTGGCAGCAGTTGCCTTTTAACAACTCCAGTAAAGAGCAGAAAAACATTAATCCAGCTGGAAAAGGCACCATGCAAAGACTGTATGGGCTGCATCCCCACCTAACTAGGCCACACATTTCAATTCAGGTCAGTCTTGGAGCCTGAACTGTGAGACCTACTAAACCTGGTAGCAGAAGGGAAGACAGATGCTGACAGAAAGAATGAAAATCAGAGAAAATGTGAAACAAAGAAAGAGGCAATAGAGGCTCAGATATCGTAATACAAACAGAGAGAGACTGCAAACAAATCAAAAAACAATGAATGGCATATAAAATGTGGCAGGATAGTAAATTATGGAGTATGGTCATTAATGATTTAGGAAAAAACTGAATCTGCAAGCTTCATTAAACTTCATTTTTTTTCATAAATAGTGACTTACTCAACTTCAAAAGCTGAAACTGTGATGAAATTTAGATTGCATGCATATAATAGTTTCTTCAACATTTGTATTTTGGATGTAAAACGTCAGTAATCTATCCTGATTAATAATAAAGCTCAACTACAGTGACTATGACCCACAGAATTTTGAATGAGTAGCTATGTGTGTGATGATAGCTCTCTAAAGAACAAACACTCACTGGCCACTTTGTTAGGTATACCTGTTCAAATGCTTGTTGGTGCAAATATCAAACAGACAAAGTTAAGACGATCTGCTAAAGTTCAACCCAAGTGTCAGAATGTTGAAGCAAAGGTGATTTAAGTGACTTTGAATGTGAGAAGGTTGTTGGTGCCAGACAGGCTGGTCAGACTGTTCCAAAAAACTGCTGATCTGCTGGGATTTTTCCCACACAACCATCTCCAGAGTTTACAGAAAACAGTTTAAAAGAGAGAAAATCCAGTGAGCGGCAGTTCTCTGGGTGAAAATGCCTTCTTGATGCCAGAGGTCAGAGGAGAATGGCTACGCTCCTTCGAGCTGATACAGTAGCAACAGTATAGCCTCTCGTTACAAGCAAGTTATTCAGAAAAACAACAGATTCCCCTACAATAGTAGAAGACTGCACTGGGTGCCAACTCCTGTCAGTTAAACAGGAGGTTGAGGTTATAATTTGCAAGGTCGTTTTTTAAAATTGGAAAAACGTTGCCTGGTCTGTGAGTTTTGATTGTGAGATTTGGATGGTAGGGTAACAATTTTGTCTGAACAACATAAAAACATGGATTCGTCCTTCCTTGTATCAAAAGCTGCTGATGGTGGGGGGGATGTATTCTGAGAAAAGCCTTTAGTACCAACTGAGAATCATTGAAACACTACAGCGTACCTGAATATTGTTGCTCACTGTGTCTATCCCTTTATGAGCACAGTGCACCCATCTTATCATGGGTGCTTCCAGCAGGATGCCAATGCCACAAAACTAAAATCATGTCTATATCTATCATGTCAATACGTACAAAATCTCTGAGGAAAGTTTCCATAACTTTGTGTGCCACAAAGAATTAAGATGCTCTTAGAGACAAAACAGGGTTCAGCTCAGCACTTTCAAAGTGAACTTAAAAAACTAGCCGATGAGTGTAGCTGTCTGCTTTGACTGGTGGGAAATGATTACAGCATTGTCCTACTACTTGATGGCTTAATTTTGTGTATTATTTTATAAAAATGTTCTGTCAGTACTTTTGAATCTATAGCAAGGCACAGATTTTAATTTGTGTTTATGACTTGTGGGCTGTTTTCGGGCACATTAGTTTAAAGATTGGGCCATTTTATAAGTGATTTCGATTTTTCGGGTGAAATCTTTTTCACAGTGTGCACTTGACAGTTAAAAGAAAATACGACTGAGGCAATCAACACTTCCTTTCATAAAGAAGAAAAGGACAGGCGAATAGTGAAAGGGAGGGTGACAATGGAAGAAAAACAGGATGAAACAAAAAAAAGAAACACAGACAGAGAGTAAGATGTCAAAGAATTTTAAACTGTTAGCTAATTCAAGTGGGGAGGCAGCCCAAGTTAAAAAGTGCACTCTACACACAACACAGCAACAGAGCAAAGGCCGACCGTGACCACCTGTGTAGACGATGTATTTGGGAATAAATGGACAAAACTCTGTTTTCTCTGGGTCTGACTGAAGTCTGTTCTCACATCATTGGACATTAAGATTGAGGAGTTGAAGTCACCTCATAAGAAGTAATGAGACTTGGAGGAGCCGGATATCCAAGGAGAAATGCAGTGAGGATGCCTCTGCATGTCATATGGACTCATTAGCTACTTTTGATCTTGTGCTGCCTGGGCTTCAACATTTTTTGAAGCGAGTGCAGTGTTTTAAAAAGGTCCTCTGTGCATAGAAATTCATTCCTCCAGGAAAAGAGGATTTAGTGGAGATGACATTATTAAAGAAAACAAAAGTGTGGCACCGACTGAGAACTAGAAACAAAGAGCGTAGGCTGGGGGTAAAATGAAAATAGATTTCAAATGACCCAGCTTGCAGTCACTTGTGTATTTCTACTGACATCAAACTTTTGGTGCACACATGCCATGTTCAGTCTTTGGTTTATCATTTAAAAACCCATTCTGGCCTACAAGGACAAAGCCTGTGCTTATTAACTATTGTAGAACAATGTTAGATTAGTTGCACTGGGCATTTTAAGGTCATCTACTATAGTAAACTTTGTGGGCAAGTTAGTTTAGTTCCTTAAATGTAAATCTCATTTTAAAAAATCCCCAACTCCCAAAAAGTAGCTCTTCAAAATACACCATTAGATCAAGTCTTTGTGTGATATTATATATAATGCCTGGATTATAAACCTTACAGTTACAGTACTGTGCAAACGTTTAGCACCAGGTTCACTTTTTCTTTAAAATTTCCCCCCAAAATGAAAAATGTGTGATTTACTGAAACATATGCAAATATTTTCACAATAGAAAATAACACATTTCCACTGGGAATGAAATTTAGAGTTTGTGCTCATTTCAAACACTCTGTATAGGCCACACCACTACGTGTCCCTCGGCTTATAATAGAGTCTTTGCTTTACGCATCAATGGGGTTTGCATCGTGCATTTCCTTTTGGTTACCAGATATGAAAACAGTAAAAACAATACACCTCTGCCATGCGACAGACAGAGATAGATTATTCATGACCGACCCTGCAGCCAGCAAGCTTTGAATAAGCACCTAGCAAAAGTCAAAGATCCAAATAATAGATTTTCTGGTCACGGTAGAAGCCTATGTGCACTGTGGCTGGTGTGTGTGGATGCTCGGGGTAGGTATGATGGGAACAGTACCTGGGACAGTTGTGGGCTCTGTATCTGTCTTGAAGGTGAGGATGCCAGGCTTAGATTTGCCCTGCTCATTCTCTGCCACCACATGAACCTCATACTCCGTGTTCCATTCCAGGCTGTTCAGGACGATATAGGTACTGTCACTGGGAAGGCGGAGCTCTGGTTTCCAGTCAGATACACGCTTCTGAGAAATGGATTTAGAAAGGAACAATTCAACACTCTCAAAGGAAAAGCTCATTTTAGATCATCTACAAATGTCTCGATTTCTCAAACTGTTCTTGAGCTGACATAAAAGCAGTACATGTTCTTTCTCAACATGTTTTTCAGTTCCAAAGAGATTAACCTGGTCCGAAACAGTTAATCATGAGGGAAAAACAAGAAAATAATGAAATGTATAAAGTACTCACCAATTATTATGCACAAATTGTACACAAGTAGATCTTATAAGAATAAATGAAAGTGGTGTTTAAGCATTTATCTTTTCCATCAGGTTAGTAATGAATCTTTTTGAATACATAGTTATAATTCAGTGGACAAGTGCTGCATGAGAACATAACTTTATATTACCGCCACTGCAGGAAAACTAGTCTGCTGTAAGGATTGGTTGGTCTAATTACAGTCACCCTTTCTTCCTAGTGACAACTGTTAATTCCAAAGAGGTAGAAGATACAAATTGAAAGGGGGAAATGACTTGGATGATGAGGTGGCTTAAAATGGTTTGGAGTCATTAGCAGGCACATATTTTGACAGATTCCAGTAGATTTACCCCTGCTCAAAGCCGTAGCCAGATTTGACTACTTTGTTGTAACTGTTACTATTTTTTTATGTTGTTTTTGTTTTTATATCAAATGCTTGAAGCATACAAAAAGTTACCCCCATTGCCAGAAATACTCACAGCCTTGTATCTGATCAGGTAATGTTTAATCTTGGAACCACCGTTATCTTGCGTGATCCAGTTGATCTTAAGAGAATTGCCCGGGCTGTGCACCTTGGCCTGCAGTTTGGGAGCACTGGGTTCCCCTAAACAGGAAACCAAGGAATGATGATTAGATGACAAACGGTGGTTACTGCATCAACACATGTTTACCTTTAAACACCAACTACATGTCTGAAATCTTTTATCTTAAAAGAAAAGAAAACTGCGCTGCAATAGACACATTTTTTTCACCAGTGTCTACCACGAGCAGATCAATAACATTAATAATTTTCAAGCCTTCACCTCAAATAATATCTTAGTTTTAAAATAATGCAATCAATGTTAAACTTGGTTAGTAAGTTTTAGTTAATGTTAATTTCTCAACAACCAAAATCGTTCATTACCCTTGAACTATTTGTTTAACCCAAGCCATTAGTTTTTGTGCCTAAACTTAAACTTTAACCACAGCAGTGCCAGATCAGGGGGCACACAATGAAGGTGTATGTGATGGTGTGTTGTAACAATTTTGGAACACCCATCAAAAGATTTCCAAAATAGTACATCTATGTGTTAAGTTTGGAGGACCCACTGAAAGAAATATAACCTCCATGAGAAGAGTATCTGATAATTAAAGACAGACTTTAGGTGGAATATTACTTCCAGGACGACTAGAAGCAACAGAGGTCAACGTGGCTGCCTCAGAACCACAGGCGGAGGTGTTGTTCTCCTTGAGGCCCTCATTATCTGCTCTGTCCTCCTGAGTAATGACTGCTGGGTCGCTGGATAATGAGCCTGTAGGCCTTGATTGGACATGTTCCTCTATTACTTTTAATAACATTTACATAGTCTTGTGGGAAAGGAGGTCAATGTGTTTTTTGCGTGTGTGTGTGTGTGTGCTGTAGCTCTTCGTGGCACTGTTAAGGCAATAAGGGTGGAGACTAACAACCCAAACTCATCAATTATGTGCATATTGGTTACACACAGTTAGCCTTGTTAATATGTTATTAAATCCCCTACCTTGTGATGCTATAATCTTTGCCCTGTGCTAACAATCTTAAAAGTAACAGCCACACCAGCAGGTAACAGAAAGGCTCAGTGGTGCTGCAATTTCTACATGCATGCTACTGATAGAAATTCAATAAGGAGTTAAACCAAAAAATCTCTCTCTCTCTCTCTCTCTCTCTCTCTCTCT
>NW_005187416.1:428312-430285 GCF_000239375.1 Pundamilia nyererei
AAAAAAAAGTCACGCATTCAGTATTTAACATTTCAAACATCAGTGTTAGTGGTTGTAGTTAATTAAATGAATATGCATGAAGGCACTTTTTCTTGAAGTAATCAAATAAGCACACTTTCTAAAAACTGCATCCCACCAGGCAGAAGTGAGCATGACACAGGCTGAAAGTGAATCAGACAGTATTAGTTACAGCAGTAGTAACTCTGTGACAGGCAGACATTGATACACTCAGCATTGCATCATTCTGGGTTAGGTGAATATTTCTGAAGGCTAAAACAGAGAAAGTGGAAGATTAGAATGAAAAAAACTACACATGCAAAGCTTGAAATTTGGCCCACTGCTGTAAATTCAGAAGGGTATCGTGTGAAACACCACCCATGGCCTCGCTCTAACATGCATGTGGATGGTGTGGTTCCACATGCAGCCCAAGCTAATCACAAAGACAGTATACAACAAAGTTATTAAAAACATTCTGTAGAATAAAGAAATTCATTTAAGTTTTACGAGTTCATAGATCATAACGGAAAATCATCTCATAAGTGCTGTGTGTAAGCAATTAACAGTATGAATTATACAAAAGAAAGGTGAATTTTGAAAATAGTAAATGTCTCAAAGTTGGAGTCTTTGTTCAGGTCAAATGAAAAAAAAACAAAAAGATAAATGTTTTTAACATTGCCCAATCGTCTCAATGACTTCCCAATACTAAAAAGATGTACCCAATGTTAGCACTTCTGCATATGCAAACTACTAGAAAGACATTACATCAAAGATACAGAGACATGCAGATAGGACAGACATTTTCTTTAAGAACAGCTGAACAACAAGAAAGAGGATGCAACAAGAAAAAGGAAGTAAACTTGCATGCTGCAGTAATGCAAAGGATTGTTGTGAGTCCAACCGGTAAAACAGTGTGAGCTATGTAGCTCTCCAGGGGAAGAATATGAAACATTAGCCTTGTGGGTGACTATATTTAACAATGCATGCAATGCAAATTGTGGTTAGTGGCACTTTGTGGGGCTGCTCGTATGATGTTTAAAAAGAATTCATAATGAAATGGTTTGTTACAAAACCGGAAAAGTGGGGTATAAAAAATGCTTTGCAATGCTATCTGTGAAGGCATTTGGCCATATTAAAGGCAAATCATGTTAACAACAACACATTTTACATGAAACATAATATGACACAATTATGTGTGACTTTGTTAAAGATTTTTCTAATTAGTCATAACTATAGTCATAACTTCTATGTTAACCAGGGTGAGAACTCAAAAATTATGTTTAAAAAGAAAGATGAAATTAAGCATATGCATCCAGTAGCACTTTGCTCTGCAGCACATCCAATAGTGCCTAGGTGTCAGACATAGCTGGAAAATTTGCACAATGGCTTTGCAAAGTTTAAAAATTGCACTAATATCTTGAATTTGTTGCTAAAATGCACTGGTATTACTGATGCAGTTGTACCAGGATTACTACACAGGAGCGAAACTGTCTGCAAAGTTTAAAAATGTGAGCACTTCTGCAGCTTGCTGTTTGAATGGAATAAGTAAAACGCTATTATAGTTTTATTTCCAGAATACTGGGTGTGGAATGATTTTGCGCCTGTAATGGCCCACCGTTATCTACAAATTTTAACATGCATTGTTGAAAACGCACTGACTTTTTTCAAAAGACATTTCAAGCTGTGACTGTTTTGTAAATGTGAATGTTTCACATTCAGAATGTAGTTATTTACACTTACAGAAAGAGAAAATATCACAATCGTGTCATTATTTATTACGCAGTGGTCTACTTATTGATCCAAGTTAAGGATATAGACTGTTTAAGTGCGTTTAACAGATCTGAACCTGACCTTATGCATCAATTTAACGTGTGTATAAAATCTTTTGTCTGTTTTCTCTGTTTTATTGTGCTTTAAGATGACTGTTGTGCTGTGATTTGGCACTACAGAGAAAAAAACTAAATTCTACATGTTAA
>NW_005187416.1:430411-432458 GCF_000239375.1 Pundamilia nyererei
GAGCCTAATTTAACAAAGGCCTTGCGCATGATTATTGCTGATGTAATGGTCTCGAACTAAACAAAGGAAATTTACCTTCTGTTGGTCAGCGAAGACGACATCATCAGCACCATGCAAGAGCCACATGACAAAGTCACATGATGCCACGGACATGAATGGTTGAAAGGATAACATAGAAGAAGAAAAAGAGGGAAAGTGTGGGGGTAGCAGGGACAGGTGGGGAGCATATGGGAAACATACAAAACATTTTGAAATGATGAAAACATGTCAAAATAATAATAAAAAAACAAAAACAAGAATGTTAAAGACATAATGACAAAACAGAACAACAAAAACAAATCGTAAATTGATAAACAGAAGTTTTTGAACATATAAAAAATATGTTATTGAATATATGAGGTACTGGATATTTAGTTATGGCTGTTAACAACACTGAGAATATCAGTAAATAACCAAACAAATAAACTAATAAAGATATTGAAGACTCAGCCAAAACTATACACCCAGAATTGCCTCATGCATCCAGTTGACAGCTTTTCCTCTGGCATTTTTTTTGGTAACAATTTGGCCAGATCTGAATTTTAACTCGTACCCATTCTAGTAGGGCTGATTGTCTTTGAAGATAAATGACATGTCGAACAGAAAATCAATTTTAAAATCAATTCAAATCAATTTTAGTTGTTGTGTTTTTCCGGTAACAATAGAGCTTAAATGAAAACAGAGGAAACTCTGCAGCTTTGGGAATAAAACCATGCCAACTAAGTATGATACACAACACAGCAGACAACAATAGGAACACATGAAAAATCTGAAGAAATAAGTTCTACGACAATCTAAAAAAGCACATGTGGCATTTGTTCTGAGGAATGCATTTGTAAAAGCACTGCATCCTATTTCAAGCTAATGAATAGTCACAACTGCATTAGACAAATGTTATTAAAATGGTGTGTCAAAAAGGAAAGACTTGTTAAGAACAATATTGAGACATACAGATCTCACACAGCAGACACATCATACATCAGGAACTTAAAAGGAGCAACTACACTTACAGCAATTACTCCAGTGACCAAACACACATGTTATGCTTCTTTACACACTGCACTCTGTTAACCAAAATGACGTTTTAAGGTCTGTGAAAACCACAAATGACAGCAATAAGCAGTCAGACAGGTTAGTCACTTAGCAGTGCTACTGGTTAAAATTTTACTGCACACAATGACGTTAAAAACCTCAACCCGGGTCTGCTTGGGCTTTGTTGATCAGTGTCAGCGATCTCTCTTTTTCTTGTTTTTCAGAAAACGGGCTAAGTATTCACAAAAAGTATTTGTGGAAGAGCAAGTTATTTTTGGTCCATTCCCTTAAAACATTCATTAGAAAATCCTGGTCTCTGCTTCCTACTTAGTCACAGCTTTCAGTCCCAGTCAGATAAAGAACAATTGGCAGTGGCTATCCATGCTCTGGCGTAGCCAGTCAATACATGAAGGATGATTTTGAGATGCTGTTAACATGCTGCTGTCTGGCTTTTCAGACAGAAATGGAGTGAATGCACACTAAGGGGAGGATTCAACTCATGAGCGATCTGGGAGAAAACAAGTTGTGATTAAATTGAGTGGATGAAACAACTGAAACATTCACCGAAAAGACAGATATCCTTCTGTCATTTTAAAGAATGGCTCCTCATGGTTCGTTCAGCTGTGAATGTAACAACACTGCGGGACCAACCAAACTGTACTTTAACAACTGTCAGATCAGCTTAACTATATGCTGTGTCTCACCTAAACAGATAACAGGGTAAGAACCAGAAATAGCTTTCAATACTTTAATAGCTCCTCAGTATGTGAGATCTTAATAGTAAATTGTTTGATCATTTTTTGGGCGGTTGCCTTCCCTTTTTTTGCACGCTTTTTTTTTTTTTTTTTTTTTTACAAATAAACAGATACATCTGAAAATTTGCTTTCATTTGTCATTAGCAGCCATGCCCGTTAGCGTGAACAAATGGCACATTGAACATACGCTGATTTGATGTTTAGCTTTGTTTTTAGGAGAA
>NW_005187416.1:432502-439081 GCF_000239375.1 Pundamilia nyererei
GCTTTCATTTGTCATTAGCAGCCATGCCCGTTAGCGTGAACAAATGGCACATTGAACATACGCTGATTTGATGTTTAGCTTTGTTTTTAGGAGAAAAAATGGTGCAAAATAAATGTTCACTGAATCTACTTTAAGATCAACTAAATATGTAAGTACACTAGAATTTGCTAAAATTACGAATGTTTTTACTCAGTAAAAGTATAGAAATTGCAGCATTCTGTTATGACACAAACAGAATATGAGGCGTTAGCATGGACCCTACTACCTTAATGTTTATAGCGAATAATAGCATAAACAATTTGTATGATGTAGTGGTATGAGTTTTCTATAAACCACCTAACTTTATACTAAGGTGTTAGCATGAAGCCTCTACAAATAGCAATTAAACTACAGTAAGTATCCTCTACACCTGTCAAAGTAAGTGGCTCAGTAGATAAAGCAGGCCTGGTAAAACAAACTCATATATTCCAACTGCACAACAACGGTCTCAAGAATCTAATTTTGAATATTAATGAACAGGCAAGTTGTGTTAATTCTGCAAACACAACACTATGTCAGATGGTTAACCTTTAAGTGTTAGTAAAAATCTAAATTTTTAAGTATTTGAGACAATTAGCAAAGCTATTCGATTTCTTTGTCAATTTTCACTCTGTAGAGGGATTCTGAGCCCTCCTATGACCCACAACAAATATAAATGAAAACTAGATGCAATGCCAAGCAGGTAAGAGAGGTAAAGAGACACAGCGCACACTGCTGGACTGGCATACTCACTACGGGCCATACTGGTGGCAGCAATAGGGGGTGGTATCTCTGATGAAACTGAAAGATGGTGAAAACAAAATGAGAGGCGCTGGAGTCCTCAACAGAAAAAAAACCCCTCAAGGATGGGACTGTTTCTTTTTGTCTCTTAGTCATAAAGAATTTGCCTGGATCACTGACAAATCTTATATTTCTGCATCTATACTAACTAGTGAGTTTTGACATATTAATGTGTTAATATGGACATGAAATGATATGAATAAATGCAATTTTATATTTCCATTTGATATTTTCATACTGATTATATACTGGTTCTCTCAGGGTGCATTGTGCCACTTATAAGAACACAAAAATTACTGTGTAGTTTTGGCCCAACCAGTAGCATTTACATGCTCACTAAGCTCAGATCTTTGCTCTTTAACAGCAATGGAAATGTGAGCGCTTGCTAAGACATCATTTCTTCTTGCTGACAACCACTGACAGCTATTCATCTAAGAGTTTAAAAAGCTCATAGTTCTTCAAGTGTTAGATATTGTAAACTAATGGGCTGCAAATACACTAAGAATCATAACATTTAGCCAGTTTACAGGAATAGGTTTGTTCATGTCCTCCCACTGATCCAACTGAAGCCAAATGGTTCACAACTGTGGTTCCCTAGGTTCCTCCCACATTACATGCATACATGCATTTTAGATATTTGCAAACAGATTTAGAATTTGCTTGCCTGAAATACTGGGCTCAGGTCTTGACAGCCCACCTGGGTTTAAGACCGTGGCTGCTTATAGCGCCTCGATATTTAGAATGCATAAAAGGCTGAAATGAACAACTTATAAGTTGACAGAAATTATGCTCCTTTATCTTTTGAAAGCTCAGGCCTGTAGCATTAAATGAAGTTCTTATGAAAGTAAAATTATGGCCAGATTTACCAAAATTTTGCAGCGCTTGTAAGACTTTTGAGGATCCAAAGCTGCATTCTTGTTTGTACAGTAGTGACTGTAACATGTCATATTGATTTCTTACTATACCTATGGCAACTGCCTTTTGTTTTGTTTACAGCAACAACATACAATTACTCGCTTAACAAAATTATAAGCACAACAATCAGACACACACACTCACCCAAACACTTAGGCGCTACAGCACTATTACACTCTTTACACCAAGTTAATTAAATTCTTCTCTTTAACTCTCTTTTAAAAAGACGCAACTTATTTGTCCCTAAAAGTATTATACGGCAGAAAACATACACACAATGTAAACAGCTGCACATTTCCCAGTCATGCTTCTGGAAATGAAGCTTTTCACAGTGGTACTATGAAGTCAGTGCACTGTGTTGAAGAAAATGTAATCAGAAAATCTATCCATCTTTCTTCTCATTATCTAATTTAGAATCACGATTAGCTGGGTACGTTGGGGCGAGAGGCAGGGTACACCCTGGACAGGTCGCCTATTTATCGCAGGGCGAACACAGAGAGACCGACAACCATTCACACAATCACATTCACAACTACGGCCAACTTAGAATGTCCTTAGACCGTGGGAGGAAGCCAAAATACTCAAGAACCCAAACGGTGAACAAGCAAACTCCACACAAAAAAGTCCCAGCAGACTGGTGGATTCAAACCCTGGACCTTCTTAATATGAGGCACTGGTGGTTAGCACTATTGCCTCAGGACAAAAAGGTCCTAGGTTCAAATCCGATTTACATTTCAACACTATTGTGTTGAAATGTAATTGGCAAGCATGTCGAGCTGTTTTCACTACTTTTTAGTTCTGGCTGGAAACTTTTCTGCTGAAGTTTACTTGCACTGCAGTGTTTCAGTATTTGGTTGTATTTTTTCACTTTTCAACATTCTTCTAAAGGTTGTAGATAAAGTGAACTGGTGAAATGTTTTTCTGTGTGTGTGTATGTGTGTATTTTTCTATTAAGGAAGATACAATGCATTGAGCTTCTGGGTCTCTGTATTATACGAGATATTAAAACCTCTTCCTGTGTAACAGTAAGCACAGTCTTTTCCCAAAGAAAGCTACACCTCCCTCCTCCAGTAATCTACTGCAAACTAGTAGTTTTTCTATTTTCTTACTTTTCAGATATTAATCTCTCTGTCTGAAAACATCTAATATCAAAAGAATGGGAACCCAAAAGATCTGGGGCAGTTGAAGACTGGAATATACGTAAAATAGATGCAAAGACAAAATAAGTTTTTAAAATAATTACCAGAAATGATTCCATACATCGTCGGATAATGCAACTATATATAGTCTTTAATTTAGGCGAAGTCATAGTCTGAAGAGAGTATATTCCTTATATAACATTCCCTAACTGAACTACTGCAATGCAGAAGTACATAATTTTTTTTTAAAGAAAAAACAACAACACACCTTTAAGGCGTCATGAGACAAAAAACACTAAAAAAACAGGAATTACAAGCTGTTGCAGAAAACAACCTGCTCTTTAAGACCATCACACATATATCTCTAAAATGATCCTGACACTGCATAAAAGTATTCCATTTGCTATATTAGGGAAAAAAAAGAAGAAAAAACTAATGCTGATTGGTTGGGGGGGAAAAAAGAAAATTCATAGTTCTGGGGCACTGGATGATGATTCTGTGGAACACTGTGTGATCGGCTCTTACATCCAGTTGGCTGTAGCATCATTTAGTAACCACTCTTTTTTTTTTTAACACAGAGAACGGTGAGGGTAAAATACAACGGGAGGATGGAGACAAAATGCAGACGAATATAAAGCAGCCAAGACATGGAGGACAGAAACTTACTTGTGACAGAATACCCTGAGAAGTCCAATGGAAGAGAGAACAGATGAAAAACCAGATGAGAAAACAATAAAACAAAGAGAAGAAAAAAACAATGAAATGAGAAATATGATCAATGAAAGAGGCCAGCTGCCCTATCAAATCGTTAACCCACCGTCTATTGTGCCTTACTGAGTATTCTGTTCACACAAAGTTCTGCTTCTCTCTGTTTTACAGTTGATAATACTGGTACTGTATCAGCAACTACAGTAGAAAAATACTTTTAATGACTTCAAGGTGTCGATCAAGGTAAGGAATCTGGATTTGCGGCTGATAATCTCCCCCCCCTCTGATGCAATATAACAAACTGATTACAGCATCTAATATGATTCCTCCATCACATTTTAGTCAATTTTTGTAACGTCTGAGCTGAACTTCAAGTTAAAAGGGTTTCCAAAATAAGCATAATGAACACAGGGAAGAGATTTGTTTTTTTTGTTTTTTTACTGCAAGCAAAATAAGAGGATGCTGAGGAGCTATTTCTAAAGGGGGGAGGATGAAGAAGCACACAAATGGAAGTGTGACATGAAGGCAGGCACAAAATAAGACAAAGATTTATTCCTGACCTTGGTTTGAAATGCTGTCTGATAAAAAGCTCCCGTTTCCTCTCCCGTGAATTTACATCCTTATTATTTTTTACTATGTTACAATGTGCAATCACTTGTTATCATGTTAAACAGCAGTTACTGGATCATTTTTGCTATATGATTTGGATTTGAAAGAGAATCAAAATGCAGAATGTACGCGTATTTACACTACTATCTGGCCCAATTTATACTTCAGTGAGAAGCATGTAACAAAAATACACTCAAAGTCACATTTCATGTCAGGCCGACACATCCTGGTGATGACAAGTGTCACATACCTGCTCTTTGATGTAAAGTTTGCCCCATATGTCTAACTAACTAAGCTGTGATATATAGGAAGCACCAAGGGCAATGACAAATATGTCCACCAAACCCGCTTTAACGCCATTAAATAGAAAATGTTCTTGACCTTCTAAAATATCCAGTAATTCATCATGCTCTGCCATCACTATCAGAAAATATAAACAATTCTCAGCAGGACTCGATGTGTGGCTGCTACATTAAAAATGCATGCTGTCACTGAACTATAAATACAGAGACAGCACTCCTTCACACTGAAGTATAAATCAGCTTTAAGAATGTGCACGTACTTTGCAGAAAGCTTTCAGTAAATCACCTGAGCTGTGGGCTATGAAGACGAGGGTTCATTCAGACTTACACGCTACAAACATTCACCAAAAAAAGAGGTACATAAAAGTGCTGGGTGATGAAGGAGAGGTAGGTTACACATTGCATCGTTAACCCTATTAACAAAGTTGGATCATGGAGTGACGGCGTCGTCGTGAGTTATCGTTTCTTCTGGCCTGGATGGAAAAGGATTGCGCTGGGGGCTTGGCATGAGAATAGAGGAACGTAAGGGTGAAAGCATCTGGGCACAGCTAGACACGGGGAGGCAGCGGAGTGAGCTACGGCATTAGGTTCAAAGCATTTGGGTCAGAGGAGCACTTAGAGCAGGAGCAAGAAGCGAGGGGAGTACTTACGGACTGGCTCAGTCTTGAAAGTGCTGGCCTGGCTGCTCTCGCCTTCACCTTTCCCATTGATGGCAGACATCCTGACCTCGTATGTAGTTTCTGGTTTCAAATTAGTGATGGTGATCCCGGTCATGTCTGTTGGAGGCAAGGTGGTGTTATTCCATAAAGGTGTACAGTGACCCAAGGAATTCAGAACTGAGACTCTGGGAACATTTCATATGTGACCCAATCATGTTGGCTTTTACCAATTTATGTGAGGTTGGTCAGTGTGGCTGCCTGCGTGCTACTTACCTTCTCATAGGCCGCAGTAGAGTAATGCACTAGTCCACCCGTTCAAGATTGCTTTCATTTTTTTGGATTTTGTTTTTTACACTCACACTTTGCTCTGCTTCCCAAAGTAGAGATCTCTGTCTCCTCCTTTCGCTTAAGCTCACCACAATATAATAAAAATGGGGTATTTCTCCTATAAGTTGCTCAGAATGATTCAGCGGGATGCCTGCTGTGGCCTGATCCATATTAGGAGAAGAATATTTCCTACATGAAACCTTGGAACTACAAAAAACCGAGGCAGTAATTCCATGCTGAAAGCTTTTTGTTGACACTTGATGCCAGGACCCCACAGGTGAACTACAATTTTAATGAGTTTATAACAATGACTCAGTTGCATACAAATAGCAACCACAATGACCAATAGAGGGGTTATTAATTTTAATTGTATATGTGAAAAACAAATCCCAAGAAGGGCATAAATTGTAATTGCAGAGGGGCTCTGTGATTTTATATTTCAGGTTCTATTGTTGGGGGGGAATCAAAGATCTATTGTTATACAAGAGGTCTCAGGTGTATTATTTTTTTTTAAAGGCCATTGCAGTGATCTTTAAATGCCATTTTTCAGGGTAAATTCCATTGATATAACCAATAATCTCCCAACAACAACAACAATCTATATTCAATAATCTACATTGAAGTGTAATACATCTTATAAAATTATTACTTTCTAAAACTCAGTTTTAAGATTTTTTTAAGTTTAAAATTAGCTTTTGACAGTCACGTTGTTCCTTCCAAGGAACAGTTGAGATTTCAGTCACGATACACATTCACGGTCTTGACATTTGTTATAAAACTGAGTTGGCTGATCTCTCAGTGTGCTATACAAAGAATAGTAATTTCATGGATGAGAACAAATTTAGGCTGTGAAAACCAACTGAGAAACATCTCTCCATTACTGTGACCATTTATGTCTCAAATTTATGTATCAGTGAGACGGACTTGCAGAAAGAGCTGAGCATAAGGCTGCTCGGGGAAACTGCATGAATACAGCTTTCAAGCATTAGAGCAGATGAATTGAGAACTGGGCTTTTAGCAGCAGCATAAAACTGATGTCTTTGCTGAGTCCATTAATGGTCAGATTAAATTTTTACAGCCAGCTCAAAGTAATATACCTGG
>NW_005187416.1:439101-450998 GCF_000239375.1 Pundamilia nyererei
GGGGGGGGGCATGTTGGTTGCCTCTGCTTATGTAAAAGGTTTTCTCCACAAATAAAACGTTATTAAATTCGGTGCATCTTAGTCAGTGTCTTTCAACATTACTGCAGCACTAATATTGTAATTACGTGTACAATGTGAAAAATTTACTGTTATTTCCATAAACAGTAAGGACTAAAATTCAATATTTGGTTAAAAACATATAAAAGGACATCCAGATACTGGGTATCTGAGAAAATGATTATTAGTATTAAGGATTTGTGATTAGATTTAATTATAAAAATGTATAATATCCAGGTACCGATTAGTATTAATAATTTTCAGTCAAAAGGTAGGTAAATAATGTGAAATATTACTTGATATGCTCACTGATTTTAGAAATAGGTCCTAAAATGATGTGTTTTTAATTAATGCTTATTTGAATTCACAGTAACATCAGCCTATCAATAGTGCCAGCTCGTATATCTTCAATAAATCCCAAACTAAAGACAAAAACACTAAAAGAAAAAGAGTATTTTCATGTATAGAACTGAATGCTCCATGGCCCCAAAACCACTGCCATCAAAAACACATCAGTGAGAAATACCAGTCAAGCACTGAGGTAGATTACCATTAAGATCTACTCTGCACTGTATACTTTATGCATTAAGGGAAAGCAAATGTGAGTATTTTATATTTACACAGAAATTACTACAGACTATATGGATACACAATGCATGAAGCTACATATGATCTGTTAGTACATGCAGAAATATTTACACAGTGCAGAAGTAAGGCTGTTTTATGTGTGTGCACACAGCAGCATCAGTACCTATATAGCATGGACCCACGGTGATATGGGTGTGGTATCTATATCTGGCAGTACTGCTTTTAAACATGTGATGGCAGCTCTGGGTCACAGTACTGTGACAGACACAAAAGCCTTTTTATTGACACAGTTCAGCCACTTGATAATTCAGTATCAGTAACAATATACTGCCTCCCTTCATGGCATATTGTAGCTTCAGTAGCTAGACCTTTAAAAAATGATATTACAAGTATCTTAGGAAATACGATGTGTTTTGCAAGGTCCTTTCACAGCATGTGTGTTTCAAAATCGCTCAGATTTATTAGACACAGAGTGGTTTAACTAGCTGTATGAAATATTTCTGACAACACTGACTGTTTGCGTGTGGGTCCATGCATTTCGTTTTGTGTACACGCTCACATGTCAGGCGGCTCATGGGCCTTGAGCTGACAGCACAGCCTGTCAGCCACTGACTGATACATCCCATGTGGCAGACAGGACGAAAACCATCCAGATTTGCAGGAGCCACAAACCCTCAGCGGGACGGGGATATTATCTAGGGCCTGTCAGTGTCGGAGCTGACTGTCATTTAGGCTATACTGTGTTCCACATCTCTTCTTGACATCAGCTACTGTCATGTTTGGATTAAATGTTGTCGCAGAACTGTTTTCGGCATGTAGGAACTAGACATAAACACATAACAGTCGCGGAGCTGAAACGCTGTGCTGCGTTTCTCTTTGCACCGCAAACTTTACAGTGGATTACCCTGGAATTTAATGTTTAAATATTATGATTAACAAGAAAATCTCAAGCCTTGAGCCTTTTTTTACCTAACGGCAGAAATGAATAATTCCATAGATTTGCTGACAAAGATGGACTCTAGAGTCCTCCCCTTCAGGATGCCTCTTAAAGTATGATGCATCAGTTGGATGCTAAGAATTAAAGTGGCCTAAGTGGTACTAAGGTGTGGATGATGCAGCTGATGCCGACACGGAAAGTGGTAAATAACAACCCTTCCATCCACTGCGCTTCACTGAAAGTATGTTTTTCAGGGCTCTAAGGGGAAATGTATGGAAGAGATGACTACTCAGGAATCATAGCAAACCTAAATCATACAGAAAAATCTTTGTCCCAGCAGTCATTTTCAATCTCCTGCTAATGGCTAAATGAGGCTATACGAGCCCTAAACTTCCATAATGGCATTTTTTGTAAAGGCTACCACTTCTACATGTGCTTGTTATACACAAGGAGGGATAATCCAGCAAATTTAGTTTGCGTTATGACCGACTCACCATCCTCAACATCTTCCTCCTTGCCAGTCCAGTCCTGGCCAGGCAAACGCCATTCCACTCTATACTTGATAATTGGCACTCCACCCATTGAATCAGGCTCCTCAAACTTTACCACTGCTGTGCTTGAGAAAGGCTCCACTTGTTGAATTACAGGCGATGACGGCACCTCTGCAACGGCAAGCAGGGAAAATAATGTCTTAATACTTTTTTCAGTTTTCAAAAGCTTTTTAAAAAGCCAAAAAAATGACAGCTTTTCATAAACTGCTTTTAGCTTCCATTGTGCACACTATGTTCTTTGCTCTGCTGCAGTGTGGGGAAAAAGAAAAACAACAAAAAAAGGACTAATATTTAATTTTAGGAATCGGTTTGATTAATTTAAAATAGGTTTCAGAGCTTCATAAACTCTTCTTCAATCGACTAATTTGAAATCTAGCAGCAGCAGCAGCTCTTATCATAGCGGCTTTATATTTCTGGCTGTATTTGCATCTCTATCCTCTCTCTCTCCCTCTTTTCATGAAACTCATTTCAGCTTACTACAAAAATGTTACCATGCTGGAAAAGTGCTCACGTTGTGGCTAAAAATAGGATGGTATTTACCACAGTGCAATTTCAGTCCTCACTTGAGATAACAATCACACCCACCTCTGTGAGTACTATGACAAAGGTCCTCACTGACATCATCAGCATTAACTGTTTTCATTTGCGAGGCTTTTTTATCAAACTTAAGAGAAAATGCTTCACATTCATTAATTAACAATTATGACACCAAGTTGCAGCCGTGCTAACTGTGTGCCCGGTACTGAAAGTTTGCAGGGACAGTACAACTTCAGCTCATCCCTGGGATTGATTTAATAACAAAATGAAACTTTCCTCTGTGGACGATGTCATTCTGTTTTTAATCTTTCAGTAGGAAGCCTTTACGATGCTAATCAGTATATTAGTTCTGTGGTACACTGGTCTATTATTTGTGTCCCATGTAAATCACTGGTTAAAAAGTGACAGTTTCTTTTATTCTAGCCTTTTTGTTGCATGTTCATGTCAAGGTAAAACATCTAGATACAGAAAAATGATCAGGTCAATGCACAGAGTATCGCCTTACTGGAAATAAACCCACACAGATCCAGGGGGATGAAGTCTTTTGACTTTGCTGACATTGTAATACCTTTTTTACCAGCAATACCACCGCCGCCACATACTAAAATCATGATTAAGATATGTGTTTAAACAATTATTCCACGTTATTATTAATTCATTTGTTTGGTGTAATGAACATTGCAATGAAACAGGTTCACTAGCGAGGCTGAAGCACGTTAATCTTCTTTGATATCAATCTGCTGATAATTTAAAAAAAGCAAACTGGGATGACTATGTCACTGTCAAGAGGGATTAAACTAATTATAAGCTCATCTGCATATGTCTGCGCGCGTCCTGGATCTGCTTACCCAATGATTTCTTTAATGATGCCTTTTCTGGACTGAGTACCGTGGCTCAAATAGCTTCGTTTGGTCGAGCTCTTTGCCTCACATTACATGCAAAAATGTTCTCACGGACATAATTGCAGAGAAAAGGTGTGGAGACTTATTTACAGGGTTCTTTTTAGGATAACTCTGTTTGGAAGCAGTCACTTTAGGCATACAGACGAGTTATGCAGCAAATTACAAAAAATACCTCAAAAAGCCTACAGGATATTACACAATGTCAGCACAGGGTGTTACCATAATTAATTTGACCACCCTGCATTTAGACAAGGTCCTGAGCGACCTTCTACTTCTAATGGGTCCAAAGCAATTTGCATACCAAATGAAGCTAACGCGAGAAAATAAGACTTAAAGGGCAGTTCCGCTGTGATTTCAATTTTCTTCCATTGCCTGTCTAGCCTGTGCTCTGAGTGTCTCCAAGTCCTGGTTTGTTTTTCTTCCCTATTTATACTGCAGGATGCCTTTGTGCTTCCTCATACACAAACACAATGCCACTTTTCATTTGTATCCAGGCAATACACGCATATCTTTGCTAGAAGTCTTTTAATCATCTGAAGTCAATTCACACCATCCTGACTACACTTTCACAAGTAGATGCTTCAGATCTGCGCACTGTTGCTCTAAATACAGACAAAGCAGATAAATTAGTTCATCATAAATTCTAAATCTTTCATTCATACTTCTCATTCATTACCACTTGTCTTGCATACAGCAGTGGTTCCATTTGTTCCTGCTCTGCTAGAACTTCTGATGGAGATTTTTTTATACCTTTGCTTCCTAAAATAGCTTCTGATTGCATTCAGAAATTACTTTTACATTTTACTGATAAACTGATTGACCTTTCTCTTGGTTTTACTGGTGAGTTGTCAAAGCATTGATCCATATTGGGAATATGACTCTAAAATTCAGTCCATGGCAGTGGTTTGTGAAGTTGTTATTTCACTTCTGCATAAAAGACACTGGCCAGCCTGGAAATGTGAAGTCTCGTCATTTCATTATTTAGAGTGTTTCTTTTGTTTCCCCAAGACACTAAAAATGTCACATAAATGGGAGTAATTTCTGGTTAACAAACCTGCTTGGATAAGAAGGAATTCCTTGGATTCAGAACCCATCACATTGGTCGCTGTGCAGTTGTAACTGCCAAAGTCGTTTTGAGAATCAGGGGTAATCTGAAAGACAAAAAGAGACAAAAACACCAAGAAATATCAGGTTATGTCTCAAGTTTTTGGATGTGAACACAAAAAAAAAGAAAGAAAAAAAGACTCTGACTATATGCATGACGAACTTAAACACAGTGTAGATCATTAGGGTGTAGTCTCACTTAATGCTTTTCTGCTATTTAGCATTTGTGTTAGATCTGGAGCCTGGTTGGTATGCAGATGCACAGATTTCTTGATTTTAATCATTACCCATTGGTTCATTAACACAGTGTCTAGCAGTTGAGTGTGCTCAACACTAGGCCTATAATTATAGTCCATTTAAAGTTGGTCTGGAACTACTTGTTAGCTTTTAATGCAATCTTTCACGTTAATCTCACTGAAACAGTGGCTTATATTAGCCACAATTCATTCTTGTGTAACAAACAGAAGCCTTTTCTGAGCTACGACTCTGTTTTTTTGTGTGTGCGTTTTTGGATACTTCTCAAAAACAATAAAAAAAACGGAGCTGCGTTCTAAGTAATCTGCCAAAATATGTCAAATATACAGAGCATGTTTGTGTGTTTTGTGCCTCTTTATGTCAGTAGAAATCAGCATTAAGAAGACAGATGCAGCACACCTCAAGGTAGCTGACGGATGGTGTGTTATAGATCTTCATATTAGTGCTGTTGGCAGTGGGCAGCTGGAAGCCGTCTCTGAACCAAACCACCGAGGCTCCGGGATGAGCCTCCACCTCACAGCTGATGTTGGCCGGGTTTCCCTCCCATGTATATACTGTCACCGAACCCAGGATCTTTGGAGTATCTGAAGGAATAGACAGGGGAGTGAGGATGCTTGAAACAGATAAGCAGATTGTCAAAGGTTTACTGAAATTACTCAGTGGAAATAAACAGAATCTGACAAGTTAAAGAAAACAACTCTTATGGTTGGCCAAATTTATGCAGATAACTGACAAACCCGTGGAACAAACTCCTTTACTACACATGTGATGCATTATTAGGTAGTGCAGAAAGTAGTACTGGATACTCAATGGGGAGAAAAACAGACGTAACAAAAGAAGACATGCTGGGTGATGTAGGATTCATCAAACAGCACAATAATGACCCAAAATATCTGCAAGATGAAACAGCCAAGATGTAAATACTGCATATAATCAGCTGTATGTGAGTAAAACGTTCACTTTTAAAACAGTCTAAATTGAATCCAACAGGAATCTGCTTGTAAAAAGCAGCACTGATTTTTAAGTATGTGCGGTATAATAAAAACTCCAAGCTCTGTTGAAAAGTCTAAAGGACAGAACGGTATCAGTCAGTTGGATATGGCCATTATATCTTGTCACGAATGGCAGTATTTCCTTTCATCCTTGAAGCTCTTCTCCACATTTCTAGCAGCTTTAATCAAGGCTACCAGTAAAAATACTCGATTTAGAATTCATGGCAGCAGAAAAAAGACATGTAAAACACACTCACTACGGAAAAGAAAGCACTCGTGGCAATGGTGACAAAAGCTACAGTTTTACAGAATGGTAAACAGATGCTAAATGAATTCTAATGCTTTACTTGTGATCTATAAATTTAATGCCTTTTATGGTATGCATTTATGTTTTACAGCCAACTTGTGCTGGTTTTATAAGACATGAAAATGCTTCAGAGAGTTTATGAATGTGTTACAAATAAAAAAACCCATTATAACTAATAATTATAAATTAGCACAACCACTTAGTTTAAAGAAATAGCACTGCTCGGGGTTTGATGACCAGATTATTTTTCTTTGATTTCTTTAATCTTATATGTGCCTGTAGCATACTTATGGATTAGGCAGCAAAAATCAAATAAACGACTGAAACCAAGCAACAGTTTGACCAAGCTATTTTCACTTCCTACATGAAATGAGTTGATACCATATAGCCAAACCTGTTACACTGCACCCCAATTTTTGACAGGAAAACAGACAAGAGTAAAGGTAACGGACGGTAAAGTTAATTAATTCTTCCCTTTATTGTTTCCTTTTAAAATCTCCTGCTCAAATCACTGAGCATTGATTTTAAATTCAGTGAAGTATGCTTTGCTTCACGAGCGCCGTAAAATGCAGTGGCCCCTGACACTGCCAGGGCTTTACTTCTGACCCTAGATCCTTTAAAAGTCTGCAGCATGCTGCGGCTGGGATTGATGGACAAGGCTGAGTCAATAGATGTTCCATCTCCTGCAGCTCTGATTAGATTCTCACTCTTTCTGTCAGTGCTGCTTTTGGTCTCATTGACTCTATAGGGCCTGCGACTTGCCTGTTTGATTTCTGCAGGCTGCTAGCCTGGTATAGGTGAACATAGGAGGAATGCATCTGCCACATAGGGTTCATACATATCAAGTAGGCTGCATAGAGCTCATGTATATTAAATAGACTGCACAGTGCCCATAATGATATCATATAACAAAGTGCATACAAATGCAATAGTTATACAAAAAAGATGACAGCGTCACATTTGCATGACTAGTACATTCATACAAAAGTGGCAGCAACAGCGATACTTACTACACATAATACAAAGACTGCATTACTATTAGAAGGAATTTAGTCTTTTTTAGTGGAACACTGAAATAATACTCCATAAAACTCCCAACCAAAAACCCCTGAACTGTTTTACATTCAAAGTGTTTCCTGTTCAGCTTCTTTGGGGAATTAATCTGTAGTATGAATTAGTTTTTCTTTCTCTCATTGATCTGTCAGTTTCATACAATATGTAATCAATATCAGTATCGCAGAAAGAAATGCTGTCTTATGCCCATACACCAAGTAGGTGAATTAGCTTGTCTTTGGCTATCAGGACATCCTAACTTGAATGAATAATTGGCTATTGCAGGGGTTATTCTTCAATAGAACTACAGGCACCTAACAATGGCTCTGTGCAGCCTCAATACTAAAATTCATCATGCTTGCTGATATTCAGCTGTTAACAACCGCAGGGGAAAAAAGCCATGCATAAGTCTGTAATAAAAAGCAAAATCTAGAGTTACAATTTCTAATTCTCCATCCAGCAGGACTAGGAGAATCAGAAAGAGTATGTAACAGGTGACCTGCTTGGAGCTCAAATAGTGTTTTCATTAGACATTCATGTTAAACAAACTTCAACCTCTGACAAAATGGAAGTCAAACAGAAAGGACATTAACACTTTCCTATCAGTCCTTCAGGAACAAACCTAGACATGCTCAGCCTAGCTAATGGGATCATGCTGTGAGGCAGATAGGAACTTCCATGCTTCGATAACGTCTCCATTGTGTGAGTGGGTGAGCGGCGATAGAGGGGACAGTGAGTGAGAGCTGTGCCCACGACAAAGCACCTTTTCTTATCGATAATTGCTTGGCAACAGTAAATCAGCTACCTGATAATTTGATGATTACTCTAGCAAGCCCTTAAACATCTCTATCAATGCTGAATTGTGATTATATCTCTAAGCAAATTACAAGCGCACTGAGCACAGGGGCATATTAATCCAATTAAGCATCCATTGGCCTTATTTCCCTCTCACACTCTCTCTCTCTCTATATATCTTTTTGTTTGTTAATTAAGTAACATTTGATAGGCGTCAAAATGAGATCAAGTATAATTTTATACACATCAAAGCACTAGTTTATAGTTTGGTGCTGATGGAGCATTAAACCATCACCAGGGTACATACACTGTACTATTAGGGTCATTTTGTTTTTTCTTGGTGCTGTAGCACAGCGGTCCCCAACCCCCGGGCCTCGGAACGGTACCGGTCCGTGAGTCGTTTGGTACCGGGCCGCGAGAGTTGAGGCTCAGATGTGAAATGTGTGGTTTTCAGGGTTTTTATCAGCGTTATTTTGTTATCGTTTTGATCGTTAACTCTGTTTTCCTGGGTCTTTTCAAGTGTGTTATGAATAAATCTTCTTTTTTTCGGTACCGGTACTAGTTTTATTTTGTTGTATTTATCCGCGACACATTAAAGGCTGGTCCGTGAAAAATATTGTCGGGCATAAACCGGACCGCTGCTGTAGCACACTGGAGCTTTGTAGTGTCTATATAAAAAAATCAAACTTGTTGAAATTGTAATTCTCTTGGTACACCGCCCTAAAGATCAAAGGGGCCAACAGTCTCGCACTGTTGACCCTTACTTGGAGTGTCACAGACTCTCACGGTTGACCAGCTGCAGAAAGTACAATTTAGGCTTTACAGCATTTCTTGCAAGCTTCAAAGAACATGTCCAGTCCTGCAAAGACAGATGTGAAAAATGCCCACGATTAAGATCCAGAAACAGTTTTATCTAACTTATTTTTAGTCCTACGTGAAACAACGTCAGCTACACTATGGAGTATATTCAAATACTGTTGTTCAAAAATAAAGGGAAGTTTAAAATCTGCTGTGTACCCCTGAGTGTACCTTTTGACTGGTACCATGCCAAGATGGATGATGAATGTTAACTCTCCATCAAAGGTAATGTGACTGTCCCTGATGGGCTGAGACAAATGCAACCATATGACAGAAGGAAGATGCTGAAAAATGACCAAACTTCAGTCAAGAGAACATCTGAGATGATCCATCCACAACACGAGGTTAGTCATTGATATGCTGCTGTGCGCTCTGGATGATTCTGAACTGAAATCTTAGTTGGCCTCTGACTGATTCTTCGTGTGTGGCAAACTGTGAGCCAATGGGCTGTAGCTACATTGTAAGGTTTTAAAAACTGAGCTTAAAGGGACACTGCACATGAGTAGTGCTACTGGAAAGCCAGAGAGGCTGACAATGACCATAGATTGTTTTTAGAGGCTTCTTCATATCAAATAAAAGAAGATAGATATTAAAAAGACATCAGTAAGAACTAGGATCCAAAAGCAGGGTTGATACCTGATTTCCTGAAGAGTTGTTCTTAATTACCTGTAACTGCTGTAGTACATTTAAAAACACTTACGACACAATGTTATAAGAATGTTATTTTAAATTTAGACATATGGAAGTTTGCTTTTGTTTCTTTTGTGCTGTTAAGTCATTTTTAATGCATCAGCTAATTTGAGAATGGGCTTGAAGATGATACCCTCACCCTTAAGGACTTTAACTGATCTTGCTACTATCTGCGATAACATTGGTCACCTTTCTCACTCACTATGTGCTAACAGACCTCTCCGCATTGAATCATACTTGTTATTAATCTCTGGCTCTCTTCCACAGCATGTCTTTTATCCTGTCTTCCTTCTTTCACCCCAACCGGTCGCAGCAGATGGCCCCGCCCCTCCCTGAGCCTGGTTCTGTTGGAGGTTCCTTCCTGCAAAAGGGAGTTTTTCCTTCCCACTGTCGCCAAAGTGCTTGCTCATAGGGGGTCATATGATTGTTGGGTTTTTTTCTGTATGTATTATTGTAGGGTCTACCTTACAAAATAAAGTGCCTTGAGGCGACTGGTGTTGTGATTTGCCGCTGTATAAATAAAACTGAATTGAATTGAAAATTGATACTGTCAACAGCTTGGTATAAATTAAATAATAATGAAGTAATGTTAGACAAACCAAGCACAGTTTATCTAATGTTTGCTACACCTGACAGTACACATTGCCTCTTTAATGTCTAAATGCTTTTCTATCCTCTCTTTGTGAAACCAGCTCAAGGTTTTGGTGTCACACTGAGACCTTCCATCTAGAGACACCTTTTTGAATAAGCATTAAACATGCATATGAAGGGAAATATCTGTGGAAGATGAGAAAAAGATTTCCACATGCAAGGCAGCCACAAGGCAGCAGTGGTTTAAATCGATGTCATGAGTATCAAGTTATTCTTGACTGGAGAGACATGCTCTCTTGCTCTTACTGTTAAATTGCTAGTGCTATAGATTTCCTTGCCTACAGCTAAAACCATCAGCTAAAGAACAAAACCCGAGAAAGTTCTCTAGGTGCTGTCAGAAACCATTTTTGGAGACAGAGAAAAAAAAAGATCCAGTGCCTGAGCACAGATAGAAGTCGAAAAAAACATCTGGGCTCCATATATGGAAAGAAATGAATTACTGCAGGAACAAACTGACCTTCACTGCCTGATAAATCAGTATATTGTATCACGGTTAACAGATTTTCGTAATTTAACAATAGTAACTAACACTTTTAACATGCTCTTTGAAGACTGTTTTTTGGCTGATGAAACAACTTATAAAAGATAAATGTAGCAACAGAGTTTCCATAAAAGAATTCTTTTAGACACTACTCCTACCCCGTTTCCAACAGACTAAAATGAAACGTTAAAACGATGACATTTTATTAAGCAGATGTCAGCAGCAACAGCAGCTCTTATCAGTTTCATATTTGTACATATACCAGTGCAAACTTATGGTTATCTGTGTTGACAGCAAAGATAAACCACTGGAGCGTGCGGCCAGGCAGAGTTTTGCGACTTACAGCGGACTTCCAGGTACATGTGCCGGGCGTCCTGGCCGATGGAGTTGCTGGCGGTGCAGAGGTACTGACCAGCATATGTGAACTGGACATTTTTCAAGGTGAGAGAGGACACCCGCGCATGACTGCGCACCACCACATTTCTATCAAGGCTCTATAAAGAAGAAGAGAAAGAAATTATTCTCACTTATAAAGCAGGTAGTTTTATATAACACAGGGCTAAAGGATCAGTCTGTATTTGTTGTTTTGCTAGCGCAAATGGGACAAATGAGTAGAAGGTAAAGTGGGAACTATAAACTGAGAAAGCAAGAGTTAAAAAAAAGAAAAAAAAATGTGACGACTGACTGACAGGTGAGCCATGTGAACTGCAGTGCAGAAATACCACAAGAACAGCGGGATGGAGACAACATAAAAGCTGCAGCTGCAATGAACTCTTCTGAGAGAGAATTTAGTATTCCCTGGATGCTATTAGCTGATAAGGCTAAATTTATTCTATGTTTTTTTTGTGTATGTGAAGTGAGTGGAAACAAATCCTTCCTTTAAATCCTAAAAAAAAAAAAAAGTTAGTTGTAAATTTCTTACAAATATGCTGCTAAAATTTATTCTTTTCTCATATATAAAAAAAACACCCAGCACGCCCCTGCGGGCGGTTTATCCTTCAAGCTCGGGTCCTCTACCAGAGGCCTGGGAGCTTGAGGGTTCTGCGCAGTATCTTAGCTGTTCCCAGGACTGCGCTCTTCTGGACAGAGATCTCCGATGTTATTCCCGGGATCTGCTGGAGCCACTCGCCTAGCTTGGG
>NW_005187416.1:451018-455937 GCF_000239375.1 Pundamilia nyererei
ACCTTCGGTTAGCCATTCCGGGTGTCTCTCGTTAACTAGCAGCTGGTTCATTTGTGCTGCCAGACGCTCGTGGAGTGCAGTCAGCTTCTTTAGCCAGTAGGCGTGAACCATGTCGGGCCCTGGTGCTGTCCATATATATATATATATATAAACAGCAACAGACTGGACATCCTGGCCTCTGAAAAACTATTGCTGGGATAACTATTAAACCAGCGTCATAGCCCTGGCTAATAACCTGCAAACTCGATTGCTGTCCTTACCATTTAGCAGTCTGGTTGCAGGGTTACAGGCAGTCTAATTGCACTTGGAACAGTATAACTGCACTTTTAACAAACAGCTTGTTAAATCTGGTTTGTATTTGTATTAAGAGATCACATTTATTAGCCTGCCTACTGAGCTAATACTGCTATTCCAAGCATGTGTTATGCCTTACTTAGAGTGATCTCTTAACAGCTGTGCAGCTGACATCAAAAGTGGCCCAACGACCTCTTTTGGGTTTTTTTAACAAATGCAGTGGATCCTAGCTTCTCTCTGTTGTGCATGTAACCTGATGCAAATACAAGCCCAAAGCAGAGGGGGGCTTCAAGTTCTGCACCGTTTTTGCGAAGACAAAAAGTATATTTGTTTTGAAATCGCATGGTGAAAGTCAGTAGGTGAAAAAAAACAACATCGGTAATAAAGAGAAGCCCTATGAAATGATTAATAAAACTGCAAGCCTATAAAACCCATGGCTGTTGAAAAAACCTGTAACAGTTTATCTTCCCTTTGGGGGACACAGGCGACACAAAAAGGAGATATACATCTTCGTTCTAGGTGCCATAGTATTTGCTTTTTATTGTAGGCATTCTAGCTAGAGCTTCGGCGTGCAAAGCTCTGGCCAGTAAACTAGAATATAGATGTAGTATATAACCGATTCATATTTGTTGTGTCAGTATTACGTCAAAAACAGCTTTTCTTTGCAGAGCAGGGTGACGCAGATGTGGCAGAAATATTTCTGCTGTTTATGGAAGATCTGAGGGAGTGTCCTGGAACATTTTGAAAGGGCAGCATTAATCTTGTCTTACTGCAGTAACACAGGAAAGAGCTGTACTGGGTACACTGCTGGAATATAAACAGGAAAAAAGGTTAATAGAGAATAATGCTTTAATGATACAGCACAGGTAGCAGGGAGAGGGGAGACCTTTGAACAGGATTCATTCATTAACCAAATCATTTTAATTACAAAAATGAATTATGGTGGTAGACTTGTAAGGCGATGTATGGACAGGATTTTTTCAGTGTCTTGTATTTTGCAGTCACTGCTGATTTAATCTGCAGAGCAAATCTTTGTACACGTGTTTTGCTTGTCGTACATTCTGTCCAGCAAGTGTTACACGAAGAGGGAGACTGTCAGGCATAACATGCACAGGCTCTGTCTGTGTATTCATTAGATGTAGATCTGCTATTCTCAGCAATCACGGTGTGAGAGACATTTATGCTTTATCTTCCCAAAACACTAGCTCAATAAAACGATGTTAGCGCTGTATTAATAACATGCTGAAATTTTATAACCACCTCCTCCTCTGAAAAAAATGAGGCAGTTTAGGCAGCTAAAAATAGAACTTTTTAACAAAGCAGAGGTCGGCGAGCTGAGCCAACAGTTTAAAAAAATGGACTCTACTACATCAAGAATTCAGCTCATGATTAACTGTTGGTATCAGGATCCTTTAACACAACATGGCACATGAAGATATATATTTGTGGAGAACACCTGAAGGACAGGACAAACCTGTGCCTCCTCCAAAAATTTAACTTTGAAACTACTGGGAGTGGTCCTTGTCAACTTTAATTTCTAGAATGTTGATTTATGGAGCACCCTGATGGCCCAGGGGTTAAAGGAACAGAACATGAATATACAAAGGGGTAGGCTATTCATACTTTTAACCCAGCCTGGGACTTGTGTTGCTTGCTTATCATTCCCCATCTATTTCTGTCCTTAATTCTTTTAATTTCTCCACTGTCAAATCTTTCATCAAGGAGAAGTATACCAAGAAAACCAAGTGCAATTTCTCTACTTGGCATTCTCAAGCCCTCCGAAGTGTTGAGGCGGGAAAAAGGTTACGATTTTAAGACAACGGTTAATTTAAGGCGTCGGTTAACAAAAGGCAAATGGTAAATAGAGTTCTATTAAACCATTTCCTTTATCGATAATTGTCTTTACTTAACACGCACCGAGTTGCTAAAAGAAAAACAAGCAGTCAACAACATGGTCATATGATCTTCGTATGAGTTGAAAATCAGTCAGTAGGCAGGTTATAATAATCAGACTTTTATCTGGTTTAAGTGTCAAACTGTCTTCCAAAGTGCACTTCTTAATGAAATAAAGATAAAGTGAAAGGGTTTTGCTGTTGTCCTTAGCATAATTTCACCTTTCATGTTCGATTGTCTTCTATGACTAATTGTTTAATGACTGCTTTTTAGGGTTGCTGATTAACACCTGTCAGCTCGGTTCACCTAACGTCCAATGAAAGCAAGGCCGACGCTATTACTGAAGATCTGTTCGATCCATTCTGTGCTGCAATAAGTACATTCGCTGACAGCTGACTTTCTGTGTGGGCCTACAAGAAAAATATTTAATGGGCTCGTTTGTTCACATCTAACTCTATGGCTTTATTCTTGGAATTTATTGAAGGAGTCTGCATGATTCACAGTTCAAAGTACCTGGGCCTAGGTGCAGCCCCTCAGTCTAAAACAGGCAAATGTAGATCCCTTACTCCTCCCTTTAGGATAGCTTTCTTCATATAGGTCTGTGCTTAGGAATAGCTGCTCTCATTGACATCATACAAAGCCAAAAAAAAGCTTCTATCAACTGAGATGCAGTCTTTAGCCTTACCTCTTTGCTCACATGTATTCCTACATAACACTGAACTCTTTAATTTAACTTAAGGCATCTTTCATATGATCGTCAAGTCCAGCAATAACAGTAAAATAGCTCAAAAGATCTTATGTACAATATAAAATTCAACATGTAAATACTGGAAGCAAGCAAAAGCATCAGTAAATCACTAGAACAAAGTAATAGCAACAATAAAAACACCAAAGAAGTAGTCTTTAATTGAACTTCTGTAATGAAGTGCACAGTCAAGGATGTCAAGTACTGAAAAATCTGTAGTGACCCTTGGATTAGACTGGGCTCAGAGAGGTAAGAAAAAATGTGAAAGTGCTCCCGCTAAAACATAAAAGCATAGGTCACAGCAGTAGATCCATAAAACGCAACTTAAAACCCAGTCAACAGCCCAACAAGGTGACGTGATTATTGTCACATGCTGGGATAAGGCTATGTTAAACAGGCGTGTGGAAAAAAACTTTGCAGCATTACATCAGCAGGAAATGAGTGCTATGACTAATTGAAGCACGTTATTGAAGCCAGTTAGGACAAACTTGTCAAAACTCTGAATCTGTGTGTTATGGATGCTGAATATGACAGTTAATTCTTAGCTTGGTTCCTTGTCACAGTGGTGAGTGAAGTGAGCTGATTGTACTGTGTCAGTTCTATCCAAAGGTAGTAATTGTTTTTGCAGCAGGCCAAGAGTTTGCATGTTTTTCTTTTGTGCCAAACAACAGAACAGGAAGCTCAAGTGCTTTGGGATTTTTTAAAAATGCAAACACACTTGGCATCCTTAAGCTTACCCTGTAAAAATGCTTGTTAATGCCATTCTAAGAGTTCTACCTAAACATGAGCCTTAAAAGTGGACAATGCAAACAGAATTCTGTCAACCTACTTTGTATTAGAGGTTGAAAAAAAAACTCTCAAATCCTGGAGAGACAAAATCAAAACTCTCTACTTGGCTACATATGATCAGGGGCAAGGAAGACTTTTTTTTTCCATTTGGGTGAGCTGACCTAGTGAGACCACAGTATAAATGAGGCCCCAAGGTGACTGAATGAGGCAGCTACTTCAGTGTACAGTTGAAGCAAAAACATGCAGGCCCCTGGCCCATGACAGAAGGCTACACCATTAAAATCCATTCTGTTATTTGCTAGAGTTTGGTCAGTTAGAGTTAGTTTGCTCACAGCAGAGCAGACAGTGTGTTTTTTTGGTGTCCAGCTGCTGATCAATCAACAATACAGGATTTATCTTTTTTATCACGCAAAGTCTGAGCATTCACCACACTGTGCAGCAGGAAACAAAGAATGGAGCTACTTGGTCTAGACCGAGATGCCTGCGTCTCACATGGAAATTTGTTGACAAAAATAAACAGTGATAAACTAATGGAGCAAGTCTAAATGCATACTGGAACTAAATGTATTAAATGAACTGTACTACGTGGCTATTAGTCTACACATTAAGCACAAAACTAAATATGGTGCATATTAAATGTGGGCTGAGTGATAACACTTCTGCTCTGCAAACAAAAACAAAAAAAGGTGGTGGGGGTAAAAGTGGTAGTCTATGATGCAAGTCTGGGCTAGTACATCTAGAATCAGGCTACGATATTTGGTAGCCATACCTCGTATGTGTCTGGTCGAGTCCAAGAGGCCTAGAGAGGACAGAAGCAAAGAGGCAAAGACAAACAGCGACACAGTGGAACAAAGTGAGCTTTTGGAAATGACCCACATAGAACGAATGCAAACTGGCTTCAATGTGCAATGACTGAATCTTTTAAATACCGTTCCATGGTTTTGTTTTAGATTGTTAAAGCAAAATCAAGCAAATACATTGTTGCCAATTAATTTCCAGAATATCTACAAGAGCGTTTTCTCCGTTCTTGGTAGTTTCTGGTTTTTATCTGTCTTTTAAATGCTATCAATCATAGTTTACTTTGTTTTTGCAACGCACAACATGTTAAAGATGGAAGTAGCCTCTAGGCATGAAGAGGTAAGCAGATTGCACATAATGACTTCAGTAAGCACTGTCCTTAATAAGAAATGCTCGTAAA
>NW_005187416.1:456028-466198 GCF_000239375.1 Pundamilia nyererei
TAAACCATCTAAGATTTCTGCATTTGTATTAAATCGGTGATGCCATCTTGCAGTAATGTAACTAGAATTTAAAAAAAGATAGAATACCAAATGCAAATATCAAGGGTAGTTACCGATTTGCCTTTCAGGCAAACAGCCGTGATTTTTTACAAGATTTCTAGAAGCGGGACTTGGCATTGTTCTGATGTTGTTTATGAAAACTACAGATTGGATTCAGCTGAATAATTTCATTCAAAGCTTTATTTATTATAATTAAACAATTAAGACCAATGATGTCATAAATAGATTATATCCCTCTGTTGACGTATTAAAGGCTAGCTGAACATTTGGCATTGTCTAGTTCAAGGTTTTCTTGATGTGAAAATGACTGTTATGATGAGGGCCAGGCTTTCCAACTTGGCAATCAAGGAAGTAACAGAAATGGTCAAAATGCCAAACTCGAGCACATTTTCCTAGAGCTGCATGGGGCCAGTTATTAATTAATGTACTCTAATAAGAGAGAATTTGGAGGCACACTAAGGAAAACAAGGCACTGCAACTAATTATACAAGAACCACTACCGGCACCTAGGGACTTTGTTTCCTAATCAGCACATTTTCTCATCATGGCTTATGTATCTTGATTAACTCATTCATGTAAGTACAGAACATTGACTTCCACCACTTATCCTCTATTAATATAAACTACGTACAGATTCCTATCATGTGGTATAAACGTTCAAACCACAAAGACCTTCAGCTGAACTGAGATGATGTCTTAATCATACATTACACAATGACGCCATTAGCTGTGTTTTTCTCAAGCCAGTAATATTCAAAAGAAGAAGCCGAAGCCAGAAAAATTCCTGTTCTGTCATTGCACATCATTATGAATATGTCTGTGCTCTCGTACCCTGGCTGGTATGAATGTAGAACTAGAATGTGAATGGAAGACAGAGCGTGGCAAACAGGAAAGTAATGATGAATGAAGATCCAATGAAAATTAGTGACAGCTATTACCAAATGATCAGCGGGATTTTCTGACTACAGCAACATTAAATCAAAATGTATCTGACAGTGATAGATAGGGAGGAGAGGGATGATGACAGCCTGTGAATAGAAGACATTCAGTGGCAACTGTGAATACGACATGCAAGTCCTGTCTTGCAGGTGGAAGATTACATTCAGAAAGTCGCAATACAGTCACGGCTGCCGCAGCTGATTGGCAGTGATAAATTGCACAGTTAATAGGAAAATATGAGAATATTTTAACTGACTCAAATGTACAGACTGATCATTTTCCAGCACAACCGGAGTGGTGAACGGATAATTTGCACAAGTTTGCCATTAAGTCTAAAATAAAATAAATCTCAGTTTAAGAACAACTTATCGAGATGTCTGCATTACAAGAACTGAATAAATAACACATTCTTCTTTAGTACAATGTTGTTCAGAAACAACAATATCCTACAGTTTTTTCCATTCTTAAAGACCTCATAGTTCCATATCCCCCCCCCCCAATTATAAAACTTTGCTCTTGGATTAAATGCTTACTTCATAGGATATAAAAGTAGAGTGGGAGCTTCAGCTTCAGGCCCCTCGTCTGTCGAACCAGCTCCCAGCTTAAATTTTGGACACACACTGTGTAAACTTCTAAATTAAATTTAAAAAGTAAAGCTTAAAACGTTCCGTTTTTGATAAAGCTTAACTATTTAGGACTCAAGTGTTTCTTGTTTGCATCTAATCATTAGTTATTATTAATCTCTGGCTCTCTTGCACAGTGTGTCTCTTGTCCCATGTCTCTCCCCAGTCGTAGCAGATGGCTGCCCCCTCCCTGAGCCTGGTTCTGGAGTTTTCTTCCTGCTAAAAATGAGTTTTTCCTTCCCACTGCCACTAAGTGCTCGCTCATATGGGGTCATCTGAATGCTGGAGCTTTCACTCTATTACTGTGGGGTAATAGATAAATAATGATAAAAAGCACCTTGAAGTGACTGTCGGGATTCGGTGCATTATAAATAAAAACTGAATTGATTTAAATCATCCTGCTGCTGTAAATATAACTGCCACATTTGGTGCACAGTCTCACAATAATGTTATATTTTCTCCAATTAGCCGTCTGAATGCTTAAACAACTGTATCAACGATATTTACAATTATTAGTATAGAGAATGTTTACAATATGACTAGAAGAGAGTTCGTCAGACAGTCATTACCATGATCTTTTTAGTTTTATATTATTCCACCAAAAATCAATAGTTCATTTCACAGAGATATATTTAATGTGAAAATGAGCTACATGGTAACTTTCAGACATAATTCATCACAATGCACCAGCTGACAGAGCATGTTAAATGAAGTAGGCCAGCATGGCCCAAAATACTGTGCAGCTGACTCTCTTATGCCCTGTGGGAAATAACAGGACAGGTGCTTTCATTGCATTTACAGTGTGTAGCTCCAAGAGTAGTTCCTCTATTGTTCTTACACACCTGTGTCATTTGAAACATTTGAAGAACAACTGTGTCTGCTATGGCAGGACAACAAACACTGTTGAACTATTTTTGTGTGGGAACATATTTCACAGGAGTTACAATACCTCTCAACAGTCAAACAAAAAATGGACTCAGGGTTTTCATGCTAAATGCTGCTTGTAGTGACAGGGTACAGCTTATCTTATGCCTAATTAAATGCCAGCATATTGTTGGCAGGAACAAGTTTTATGCCAAATTGTGCTTTTTTCCTGTTATTCCACAGCAAATGTCCCGAGGCCAGCAACCAGTCTGCAACCCAGCTGTTCTGTGTATCAGGGAAATATGCAGTGTCCAACTTTAGTGCTTTTAGAAGTAATAGAAACATGTGGCAGTATGTAACGCAAGCTGAATCACAAACCAGTGCATGAAATGTTTTTCCCGAATCCAAAAACCTGGTGGAGGCAGCGAGGTAATTATCTTAATACTGTTTACTGCATTCACAGAAAATTACCCCTCTGAAGTGACTAATCTGTTTGCTGCTAGCACCATGTGCATTGTCAGAATAGACCGTTAAGATGGATTTTTCAAAATTATACAATTTTAATGAGCTGATAAGAGCATAACAATAGACTTCGGATGAGACTCTCTCACTAGGCTGGCAACTGCCAGAATGCTGTGACCACTGCAATGGAGAAAATAAGGAAAGGAATGGTGTTCATAGCTTACACATCCTAAGAAGCCGTTTACCATATCCTATAAGCAAAGCTTTAATCCAGCGTTATCTCCAGTGCTCCTGAAGGACATGAAGAGGAAAAACTAGGATATACGCCAAAGCATGACAAAGATGCATAACCCTTATGTGGCTGCTTTACTCATATCGTGTTCATCCTGGGAAAAAAGTGCCCACTCGTTCCCAAAGTGGATTATCACAGTAGTTTGCCAGAGTGGCGTAACTGGAATCACAACAATCTGATTCATAGCAATAATTAAGCTAATGCCAATTAAATCATTTTCACTTTGTTTTTTAAACTCTTGTTTGATTTCCTGTGAATTTTAAAAGAGCACTTTTTATAGTAAATTCACAAAAAAAGGAAAGAAATTTCCATTAAAAGCCAATGAATAAAAGATGTTGTAGCGTGTCAGATGCGCTGTTAAAAACATGTGGGGAGACATAAGAAGTCTGCACTCTCTCTCCTCTATCAGTCACAATGTAAATGTACAAAAGCATTAAAGCAACTCGGGCTGTATAAGACAAGGCTGTCAAAAGTTCAGAGAGATCGTGAAGCAACATCAAAACCTCATTGTGCAAAGTTCAAACTCATGTAACAATGAGAAATGTACGAAGCACTTTTAGCTGCATTCCCAGCACGTGGGTGGAGTTGAATGGCCAACTGATTAGTTATTAATGCCATGAGATGAAAAGTGACGGAAGTGAAAATAATTGGTGGGATTTCAAGGCTGAATTTAAAAAAATGAAAGTCAGTGAATGGCTGACAAAATTCCTTAAAAATGTCCATGTGAGTTTTTGAAAATTGAAATTGAAACCTTTTTCTGAAAATTGTATTTAATAACAGCTGCCAACAAATCTGGAGAGCATGCGCTGTATTGTATATTACAGTGCAGGTCATAATATGTAAGTGGTACAAATTATGTGGAGGCTCTGTTCTAGCTTTCATCCACTTTATCTTTACTGAATGACATTTTTTTTTAATTTGTTGTTTGCCATGTTGTTCCTTAAGAGCAGAAACGTTTTAGGCAAATTTCTCAAACAACTGTAGTTTTATTTTTTGGTACCTCTCTGTCATTAGCACCCCTTTTCCTAAAAACACTGGCTTTTTAAAACACTTCTATTAACTGGAAAAAAATGGTTTCTGGTGCATGACCACACAGCAACTCTACCTGTTCTCCTTCAGTGAAGACCTTGTTTCCAAAACTCCAGGAAATTGTAGGTGTTGGGTCACCGGAAGCCTGACATGTCAGGGTGACTTGATCATCAAACTCCGAAGCAGTTTGGTTACTCAAGTAGGTAATGTTGGGTTGGACTAGAAGCAGGACAGAAACTGTTATTAGAATTGGTTTTCTAGACACATAAATGTGGGTACCTTTGGTTTAAAGCTCCTTCTCCAACGAGAGTCAGCGGGGTAATTTCAAATATTTAATCCGTTTCTTTATTCTTTTTTAAACAGCTAATAGATGCTTGACATTTATCAACAGCTATTACCACTAATCCACCTGCCTTTTTTCTATTAACTGGGTTTGATAGTAGAGGTGGAAAACTTCTTAGGTTCAAATCACCACATAAACTCATCAGCTGCTGACAGATGAATATATGCGATCAAATGATCACGTCACTGTGAATGACACATTTGACATGGCCATTTGATCCATGGCTGATAGAGACGTTTCAGTATTACTGTGGCAAGGAATACAGAGTGGTTTCATACCCCACTGAGTTATAACAGAGCCACAGGACTACATAATTTCCTCATAAAGAGATACTGCACTTTATGTTTCACAGCTGCGTAAGGATACGCTGCGTAAGAGTGTGCCGCAAAGTGCACAAAGTATAACAAAGAAATGTCAGAGATGATACAAAAAAACCAGCCGCCGTGTTCTTTATGCTAAGCAAACCATCAGCAAATGGAGTCATTTTCTTACCAAACACGCTTAGGCTGACTTCCTCCGCTTTCTCTCCCGCCTTGTTCTTGGCGATGCACGTGTAATCTCCTTCATCCACTTTGGTGACATGTTTTATTAACAATTCTGAACCATCCTCATTGAGGCTGTACTTATCGCCGTCTTCAAGGACAACGCCGTTACTGTAGCAAGGGGGAAAAAAGAGGAAAAGAGAAGTGTCCGCGTCACATGTATTTACTTGCACAACTTGAGGAGCCTACGAATAATTTTCTAAACTCACTGACAAAGAACTGTTGGGGTTTTATCTACTGAAGCAAGCAGCTCGCAGACAACAAAGCCTCGCAGACCAAAAAACGCTGTCCTGTGCTCAGTGCTTCTAAGAACACCTCCAACATTGCCTCAGATTCTGTTTGCCTTTGGTCTCCTTCAGCCTTGTTTTTAAGAAGGTCATACACCGATTGTATGATGACGATGCTTCTTTTAGATTTCAGAAAACACTCCTACTCTCAGGAGCCAAACTTTCACTTGAGGTTAGAATCTCTCTCTTTTTCTTTTTTCTTTTGTAGTGAATTAAGTGTTCGTAGACCTGGAGTAGCAGCATTGCTCCAGCAGCCAGACAGTGAATGACAGGCCTGTCAGCGACTAGAACAAATAGAGCTTTACCCCTATGTTTTTTTCACCGCCTCACACATCTATCCTCCCAACAACCTTCCTGTCCATCTTAACCCTCTTCTAGCCAGGGCCTGCTTCTTCCTCAGGATCACACATTAGATCTGCTGCATGAAAGACAACTGTGAGCGGGATTTGAGTTCAGTCGTCTTATTTACTCATGCAGCAGCAATCATGCTTTGTCTAAAGGTTTCTCCTCACTGCTGCATTCAGACATGAATGATGCACCAAGAATATTAACGTGCACTGAGCAAACAGCTGCATGAAGAAAAAAAACACGTTTGGGCTGACGTCCTTGATTTCGTCTCCCGAAAACATACATTTGCACAAGTCGGTGGTCGTCAAACAAAAATATCCTATTCCAGCACGCACATGCTCGGTGTATTGGTAAGTTAATGTTTAAAATCATTACTAACTCAGTAAACCTCCTCTTTAATCACCAGAACTTACCTAATTAAACACATTTCAGGTACCAATTTTTGAACTACTACCAATTAGCGGTTGCTAAGATGCATATGCACCTTGTTCTCACTTTGGTTTATTCTGCTTGTTGACCTATTCATAATCCCTATAAATATATATTAACAAGTGTCATGTAAAAATTAACTTTATCAAAAGCAAGCCTGCATGAAAGGAGTCAGGGACAGAAGAATAAAGGGGACTGACTGGTAAGCTATGAACAGCAAAGTCACAAATCTGGTCTGGTCACGCTACTATTATTTCCTTATTATTACTGTGTCCAGCAGCTGGAGAGCTGGAGAAAAAACAACAGAGATACCCCGACAGCTGCCTCGGGTAGCGCACATCCTGCTAAAGGGTAGCCTCGAACTTATAAAAATGTCCCCGTTAAATTGATCCTCCTTGCTGCACAAAAGATAAAAAACCCCGAGGTCCTTTTTGATTAGGAATGTTTGTAACTAATTGAACTGACCTGTAAATATAAATTGCAGCCATTAGCGTAGCATAACAAATTCCTAATTGCCATGGAATGAAGTTTCAGGAAGACTAATTTTATGCAGATGTAGCTCCGTCCTATCAACCCTTTATCTAGTAAGAGGCAAAAACACATGACTCATTTACCCTTTTACTGTGGAAGTTATTACAAGGATTTTGATCATTGAGGTAAAAAGCCATCAGAATATCTCTCCATATCATTGTGTCATAAAATGGACTGCTGAAGTGAAAAAGCAAAAGGTAACAGTATATAAATCTCCCGCTCGCTAATGAATACTAATGAGTGTGACTTATAATGAGTTTCTATTGAAAAGCTGGAATTAATAAAAGCCCTCTATGTGCTTTAAGTACTAGTACACTGTATAGTGCATAGTTTGTCTTCCATTGCTCTGCTGCAAATATCATTCATCTCAGCTTAATCTTATCAGGCTGCTTTTACCTGCTTGGCAGATTGCCACTTAGGGGGGGGGGGGGTTTCATTTGTATTGACGTCAGTGTTTCTTTTTGGTTTGTCGTTGAAGTTTTGGACCTGAGAAGGATTACTGTGCACCAAGAATAACACTTTGTAATTCATGATTATTCATTTCATTGCTCTAACTAATATTGCTTGTTTCGAGGTCAAGAACAAGAGGATCTGAAGACGAAAAAAAGAATAAATAAAATGCTTCCTTTTTTGTGGAAGCTCAAAATTTCTCCTGACGTGATCCGGGGTAAATCTGAACTCTGCTCGTCACAACAGCCAGATAACAAGATTGAATGACGTACTGTGCCCAAGTCACGGTGGGTTCCGGGAAGCCATCTGCATCACAAGCCAGTAAAGCTGATTTACCAACGTCTGCTGTAGCGTTGACTTCTGGGTGCCTGACACGGATGCTGGGAAGCACTGAAAAAGATACAAGATTAATTTGAATTTCAAGTAACTAATGTGTATTTATAAATTATATTTAAAGAGGTTTAATCTAGATATGTAGATTCAAAACCTATAAATCATTTTATTACTTCTTTTTGCACATTCCATATAAAATTAACCAAACACTGAAAAAACGTTCACAAAAAAAAACAAACCCTTTTTGGTTTGACTTGTTTTAATTAAACAACTACCGAACCCACATGGTGATAATGTAATTGTAGTAAAGTTTATCCAAAATGCACTTCAAGTTTCCTCCATTGAGTGGTGATAAAACAGACTGGATGTTTCAACATAGCTGAAATGAACATATTTCACACACATATAACGATATTTCCCATAGTTACACGTCTATTTCTTAATTTAGTCAAAGGGTTCGAAAATAAAAATGCAATTATCCCTGAAAATCTACAGAGTAGCTTTTAAGAAGTGATATTTCCTCAAGAAAATTGCCCAAAATCATTTTTTAAAATAGATTTTTCAAAATTCTTCATCCTGATAGTTAAAGGACTTTGATATTTAAAAGCAATTTGGGGATAATGTTGCTACTAAAGGTCAGAGCATCTGCAACATTTTCTGAGAAATCCACAAATTTAAAACCAATTTCTCGTCATTCTGGTCTGTAGTTGTTTGAATGTGTTTCTCGAAACCAGAAACTTCAAAAAGATGGCTAGATGATCTGACTAACTATCTAACTATCATTGGAGCAACAAAAAAGTTTTAAGGGTTTTAGAGCCATTTGGCTCATTACTGAACCCTGCTCTGTTAAGCCACACATTGATAAACAGCAGGGCAGGCAGAGCATAGAAGGTGGTGTATACACTGCTTACCGTTAACAATGACCTTCATAGTCTTGAAGTCAATTTCTCCCCTGGCCATGACACGAGCCTCACAAGTGTAGTTGCCCTCATCTGTCTTTTTAATGCTGCGGATCTGCAGGTGGCCATTATCCATGATCTTAAATCGAACTACAAAAAAAGGACAAAAAAGAACAAAGGTTCGAGATTGTGAAGATTACATTCTCAACAAAACAGTGGAACAAAAGAAACATGATTTAATACGTTTTCTATGAATTAAGAGATGATCAGTTGGGGCAAGATTGAGAAAATCCTTCCTGGTAATCAAATTATTAGATGAGAGAGCTTCATGACTCTCTGGCTACAGTAAACATATTTTATCAATGTTTTAATCAAACCCAGATCCCTGACAAACAGTTGCAGCTCTAATTAAACAATGCACAGTAACACAGCGAGCTGCCTTAACAGAAACCTGGTGTTATTATTGAGAAAAACTATCCAGCACTTATTAAAATCCACAATTTACACAGGGGACTCATTAATTTTAGCAATGACTGTTGCCTCAATCAAGTGACGTGTTCTTCCTATCAAGTTTAAGAGTTACACAGTTTACTGAACAAACAATTCCACCTCAGTGACTCCTACCACATCGCACCATCCATGGGAGTGAAACATTTACATAGTGTATAAAAAATAAATGACTGAAATGTTGAAAAGCTTTTAAAGTTTAATCCAGGAGTCTAAAAGTTAAGAAGAAACAACGCTTTTGTTAAACAGCTCTTATTCAGGTCACGGTGACACATTTTACAAGGAAGAGTTGCTGTTGGGATTTTTAACTCTGCAGCTTGCAGCACAGGGTTAGGTCAGCGACTGCACTGAAGAAAATTGCATAAGCAGTTTTTAGTTTTCAGTGTCGGTTACAATTAGTGGCTTTTCCAGTGAAAAACACATTCCTTGACAAGAATCCAAGAACAAAGGCAGGCTTAGCACAACAGTGTGGTGACTCCAGGCTCTCCAGCGGTCACCGAGGGAGGGGTTACTTCAAGGTTAAAATAGTCCCCGGTTCAAGTGTGAAACAAAACCCAGACTCCTGTTTTATGTCCAGCTCCCACACTAGATCCTAGTTTTTCACTGAACTTGCTAAGCCATGGCTGTTTTGGACCAATTTGGTCAATGCTCCTCCCAAGAAAGAAGCTATTGCCAGATTAAATGATTACCAAATATTGTACATGAATTTAGGCCCTCCTCATATTTTTGGGCAGAAGAGACCAAATGCTGAAAAGCTCATAATTTCATTTTACACAGAAGACAGCTTGGATTCACAGCAGCTACATTAGATTAGATTTTTTTGGCAAAGTGTTCAGCAACACTTACAGTTTTATATGTTCGGTATGTGCACGCTCACAGTTTCCTCCACAGCTGAGCTAAACACCTTTGTTCTGTGTGCTTACTGGCAAAGCAGAAATGGTTCAAAACACAGGACAAACAACAGATAAAGGGATTATAATACAAGAAGAGTTTGAGAAGTTTTTATAGTGTTTTTTGATATACTAATGTGACATATGGATAAAATAGATGTTCAATTACATCAAAGCTACATCTCTGATCGCCCGTGCGCAGTGAGAACGAGACCCAATTGTGTACATCAAACACCTCTAACTCCCGAAACACAAAATTCCTTTATTAAGAAAGAGTTAGAGGTTAAAAATGTTGTTAAAATGTATGTGTGTATTTATAAAGATAAGAGGAACCTGATAGCT
>NW_005187416.1:466292-495584 GCF_000239375.1 Pundamilia nyererei
TTCTGTGTGATTAGGGTTGTTTCCTGCTTTACTTTAACAGTTAATTTTCTCTGGTGTTTCAATTCGGTTTTGAGCCTCTGTTTGTTTGATTTTTCTGCATTACTTTCATCTACATTTCCTTCCTTTGCCGTGTGTGTGATCCGCAATCGCTGTGCAGTGTATAAAGAGCCCTTTCCTTCTCTTTGTTGCATTGCCTGTGTTTTTTATGCTTCTTTTCCTCCTCTCGTGCTGTCTGATTTCTTCTTTGGATTCATTCTCTGGCTTTTTTGGATTCCATCATTTTTCTTTTCAATCATCTTTCATTATCTGTTGTTGTTTATATGAAATCATAAGTGATTAAAGCTCGCTTTTTGTTTGAGATCTCTTTCTCGCGTGTCCTAGGTGTGGGTCCTTAAGTCTGCAATCCATACAAACTCAGAGTGAGACATGAGGAGCAATAGTAAGATCTCACCAACCTGAAAGACAGTGGTTCCCAAACTTTTTTTGCTAGGCCCCCCTTTGTTTTACAAGAAAAATGTATTTCATACCTCAAACATTTAGTAAACAATTAAGCAAATACAAGTAAACTGCAATAAATTACAGGTAGTAATAAACAACTCTTTTACGGTACGTCCACACCTACACGGGTGTTTTTAAAAACGCAGCTGTTTCTATGCGTTTGGACCTTTCGTCCACACGTAAACGGCGTTTCGAATCACTGAAAACGGAGATGTTTTTTTAAAAACTCCTTTTTGCGTTTACCTGTGGACGAGGAATACAGAGTTCGTCGCGCAACGTCAAAGGTATGTGCCTTTTTTCACATCATGCTGTGCGCACGTTATTGTTTACATGAGATGAATTGCAGAATGGCAGATAGACACAAAATATTGTTACTGTTAATCTGACTATCTTCCGGTTTTACACGCTTACATATACACACGCAGTTACTGTCCCTCCATTTACAAAGGCAGAGGCGTCACGGTGCAATTATTTTACATGTAGTTGTTTTTTTCCTCTGTAATAATATTCAACATTGCTATCAACACATTTTTCAAAAAAAATGCCTCTCTGTGCAAAATGGGTTTAAAAACAAACAACTGTGGGATACTGTTTGTCCGTGATTTAAACAGCCCAGCGCTGCTCCCGACGAAGGGAAAACCAATTCTGCAGGGGAGACCTACCTTGGCATTTGTGCAGGTGAAACCAAAGGGAAGATATGCTTCACCATATTTTCTAGTCTTTGGCTTAGAATGAAGTTGGTTTGGAAACATATTCAGCTATGCTTCACCTCCTGCTTTGCGTTTGTGTGGGCGCCCCGTGCTAGCAGTGTCCACGCGTCTTTTTTTTTTCCCTTTTCATACCGCGCCCCCCCTGCAATGGCTCTGTGCCCCCCCCTATGGGGCGGGCCCCACACTTTGGGAAGCTCTGCTGAAAGAGAAGGTATCAAATGTGTCAGGTATGACCTGAAGTCAGAACATGAGATGGGGGTGGTTTGCAAACTGTTTATGCACAGAGCACCAACGATGGTCAGACTTAAGCAACTTTTGCTTTTGTGGCTGAACTTTACTTCATCATTGCCAAAACAGATGCTATGATTACGATTTGCAAAGCAACAAAAAAAATCTGATTCTAAACTAGCAAATCTGGGTAGGTTTTATTACAGTTTTTTTGCTGTTATTGTTGTTAGTGACAGCAGAAGCTTTCTTAGATTACACTTTCCTTCCTTAAAAAAACCATGCTGAGTTTTTCAGATTTTTTTTTCTAACTATAGTTTTCCTTTATTTGGCAAAATTAAACTCAGGTGTGCCCTCAGACACATTTTCTAGTGACAATAACCACCTCTTGCTAGGCCTAAAAATACAATTTTCATGTTCACGCATCATCTATGAGGTCTAAAACTACTTTCCAATGGAAAACGGTTGGCTTTGTTCATAGATGATGGGCAGCAGGAGAGGGAGATGAGGAATAGTGTGGCAAATTGATTGGAAAGCATGAACTGGCAAACAGCATTGGCAGGGAGGTAAGGTGGCTGCTCACAGAGTTAAGAAGATGGAATGGAAAGGCAGGTTGGATGTGAGAAAGCAGCTAAGCAGTGGGGTGTTTTTTCCCCTCTTTTTCTTTTTCTTTTTTTTTGAACAGACTCACCATCTTTGGCAGGTTGGATCTTGGAGCCCTTGTGCTTCCAAATAATAGTGGGTGGTGGTGAACTGACAACATCACAGACTATGTCAGCATCCTCACCCTCGATGAACTCCTGCGGGTTGGAAGTACTCTTGAACGTGATCTTTTCTGTGGGGGAATGGACATATTACACATTTTTATATGTATTAACACAGAGAGTGACATTTGTAAAGGTGAAAACTTACACATTTTCAATTTCAGTGGTTCACTTTGGTGTTTATATTACACATACCAAAGTTTCCAATAATTAGGTCAGTATATTTGAAATAATCCCCATGAGCCAAAAACTTCAGAGTGAGCTAAATGCTCAGTTTCCAGTATGTTATAGTTCAGTTCTTATTATGGTCATTTCACACAGCCCTGGCTGGGAGAACAGCAACCCCTCACACCTGCTGTTTAAATCTTCTGTTTATGAGAGGGGCAGCCAGTCGGAAGAAAGCTGGCTTAAAGGGACGGTGCTTAAACGGCTGGTTTCATACAGTGGATAAACTCACCAAAGTCCAGCTTGCCAAGCTAGACTGAGAATAACAGTATGGAGCTGGAAATCAGGTTACCTTTAATAACATAAACACTGGCTCTCTCTATTTGAAATGCATTACTCAAAGAGAGCGTTGATAGTGGCTGAGTTACTACAGTTTATGCAGTAATGTTGACTACCAACTCTTCACTGGTAAAGTCTGTAAAGACTGCAAAACCAGGTCATACTTACGGAAGATCTTTACTTGGACAGTGGCCTGGGCTTCCTTGTCTCCATCCTTTGCCACACACTTGTAGATGCCAGCACTGTCCACGGTGGCGTGGTATATGGTGAGAGTCGACGTGGCTTCATCACTGCGGCTCACAAAAATGTCTGCCCTGTTGGGAAGGATCTTCTCACCGCTGGGGGCGTACCAGTCTATGTCTTTAGCATCTCCTACCACTGAAAATAACAAAGTAAATAATGAGATAGAAAAGCAAAACTTTTTTTTTTTAAAGAATTTCACAAGTGGCCTGTAAATAATAGTCAGAACCTATAGGATTGCAACTGAAATCTGTTATCTTGTTTGGTGCTTTTGATGTTTTGCATTAGCTTAGATATGCCTCCCGCTTTGCAAGAAAAGATATGACTCTGAGCATGAACTTGTCGAGGATGCCATGGGCCTGTTACATCACATTACAAAGCTAGTGTGTGCATCTTAATTTAAAATTCAAACTTAATTTACTGCAACGATCACTGCACTGTGTGATGACCTGGGGAAGAACTGTCATCGCTGGCATTCATATTCTTCACATCTGTTCATGTTGGAATAAAGTAGTTGTAGTTCCTTATTTCCCTGATGAATGCATATGTGGAGCTGATTAAGGTTTGAGCTAGACTTTGTTCTCATTAGAGAATGTGAATAAAAATAGTTAAAAATGAATCGTAATTTGAACGGAATATATCAAAACGAAATTAAGAATTCTTGGTTTGAAGATGGTTTGGAAGCATTACTGTGAAATCACAATCTGTTTTCATCCAGTGTATGTTATGTAAACCCAAAGACTAAACAGACACAGCAAAACATAAAAAGGGAGATATGAATTATTTCTGTTTCCTCAGTAGGATTATTCAGTAGGAGGAAACTTTGACTAAAAGAAAAATCAAACAACGTTTCAACATTATTCATCTTTTTATAAACAGTAGTACAAGCAGAGGCAGTTTTTTGTTTCCCTGAAAATTATTAATACTATCTCTTCTCTCAGCTCTAAATGTATTTTGACACCCTTTTCAAACGGAGGAATTCGAGTTCAAACGAATGCAAAAATGTCTTCATAGAACAAAGAATGAAATCACTTAGTACTTAATGTCAAGGCTTCATATTCCACACACAGACACCCATCTTTGCTTTTAGGGCTTCATTTTTACAGAAACATTCTGCTAAAAGCAGTGAAACAACAGGTCATTAGTGGGAGAGAAGTGGTTATTTTTTTCAAAAAGAAAAAAAAACAACCTTGATTGCATGTAGTATGCAAAAGAAAAGTTTGACTGGACTTTGTAATTCCCGTGAAAAACAGTCCACCACTACTCCTTCCATAGGAATTAAGAGGGTATGTAGCTGCCTGGTGCTGAAAATCAAATAGACTTGTTGACGTGGATATGTGCAAGTGTGAGCACCTCTGTAAAAGGAAAAGTTTTGTCACTTTGCTGCTCTGGAGCATTCAGCTGTAAATTAACACATTGCCATGATATTCCCAGGAGCAGACATCTCAGCAAATTCACCCCAAGATCAAACCGTGCAATGCTCAGAGAAACTGCATCTCGGATTCAGCAGGTCTCAGCCAACATAAGAAATATTAAAGTTCATGACAGTACAAGTATGGGATGTTTGGAAGTGTTCTTTGGAGAACTGAGAAGTGGAGATGCTTTGACATAATGCACCGCAGTTTGCAAAAAGCAAATACAGCTTATCAGCACAAACACCTCAGAACAACTGTCGAGAGACAAAGTCATGTAGGAAATGATTATTTCAAGTTAGTCCGGCTACAGGTGGTTCAATAAACTATTTACTCATAAGTCCTATGAAGGTAGCTGTGCAGTGTTTTGAAGTTTCTATTTCAAATTCAAGAAAATGCAATGCATTCATTGTCCAGCATGATTGTAACTCACATCAACGGGATAACGAGAGAGATGCTTTGAATTTTCATACTGGACGACCCCTCGTAAGGGCTATGGGCATGCTGTTAATTCAGTCCCCATCAGCTTTGTTTTGTAGTGTAGAAGTAACCTGGGTTAATAAGACCAAATGAATGAATAATCTCTATTCAGAAAATTAGGACGTTATTTAAATGTAAGAAGATGTTGTATAATGGCAGACTGCAGATCTGTCTTTTGTAAGCAGCATCTGTATCACAGACAGGCTGACAAATGCACAGAGAGAATGTAAGACCTCTGTCTCATTATCTTCTCATACAGCACCTCTCTCCCACCTCTTCTATGTCTTATTTCTTACATGACTCAGATCTCATCATCCCACCACCTCCACAGAATAAGCCCGTCAATTTATCCTTGTGATCTTTTTCTCTTTTTTCCTCCACCAGTACACCAATCTCATTATTTAACCTAACTTGTATTACTTTCATCAAATTACCTCAATAAATACTGCCAATATTGCTAGATGAGGTGACATTTGCATCAAGCCGTGTTAAATGAGGGATGTAGGAAGATCACTCTTACCTTCGCAGATGAAAAATTTGGAATCTCCTACGCTGATCTCCCCTTGTGGTGGAGTAATTTCCACCTGAATGGCAGCTGGGCGAAGAAAAAAAGACAGGACAAAATATAAATTAGTCTCTGGTTCAATCGAAAGGAACGGTGACACGGGGCTGAGACACAATAAGGCAAGACTCAAAGTGAAATGGCCATGCCTGCTCAAAGGAACAACCATGTTTGTATGTAATTTCTATGCTCACTAGAGTGCAACATCTCAATGTGCAAATGTGTTTGAGTTTAAAGTTGCACCCACAAAGCAAAGGAACTCACAGAAGAAATAATAAGCGTCTTTGGTGGCGTATGTATTTATTTTGCACCATGTTGTGAACTGAAACCTGCACTGCTGAGCAAGGACACGTTGGTTCTGGAATTTGCTTTCCCTTATTTATAGTTTGCGATTTACCCCTAGGAAGCAAAACTGTACCTTTTGCTACCAACACTTCCATTTTTGTTGTTAGTGAATTGTGTATCTGATTTCCTCTCTGACACTTGACACTCAAAGCACAAAGCTGGCACCTGAAGGCAGCATAAAAGAAAAAGTAGCAGAGTGAAAGACAAACTGAACTCTTAGAGAAGGACAAATCCTAACTAAATTAGGCGAGACGCGGACTTAACATTCGTTTGCTCACCTTATAAAAACGACCTAACTAAGCCACTCCGAAGCATTCTTGCATCCCGACTTCTGTTTACAGACGCTTAAGAATACATAATACCATAAAGGCTCTAATGCACATCTTCTCTCAGCATCAGCTAAAGCTACAGTGACAGAGATGAGATTTAAAAAGAGCAGAGAGAAACGCTTGCGTGCACCCTAACAAATTTGAATTGATTTTCAAAGGCTTGATCAGCTAATCCTAACTCGCCAGTGCTCCACTGTACTACAAGGGATCTCATGACTTTTTAGAGTGACATGGTTTAATATATGACTCCTATCTTCAATGATATGTGGCACAGGACTAAAGCAAAGCCTGTGAAGTAGAAATACCACAGAATCGTGATCGGAGCTTGACAGAGAAGTCCCGCGGAGCCTCCAGCATGTCGCCACTTCACACAAATGAGTGAGTCAGTCTCAGCTCAATTCTCACCAGGAGATTCATGGGAATGGTTTGCGAGGACTTGCCATTCATAGACAGGTAGCCAACTATCATCACAGCACAATGTGGCATTGTTTCGTAATGCTACAGTTTCGCCATTGCAGAAAAACCTGCATGACTAAGAAGATAATGTCACATCAAAGACCTTTGCTGCTCTTTCTCTCCTATACACATTTTATGTGTAAAGGCATCATCATTATGGTGTGAAGCTTTACCTCAGCCATAATTCTGGAGTGAGGAGAGTGAACACCGCATCCAGACACACAATGTGCTTTTGTGTTTAGAAGCATTTTGAAACCAATACGGTTCTCAGTGTTTTGGCCAACAGTATTTTCTTCTTCTTCTTTTTTTATGCTTGACTAAAACATATCAGGAATGCTGTTAAGGGTCCAAAATGTCCCTTTCATCATATTTACACACATTGTAAGACACTGTGAAATGCATGGTCCACATGAGCAGTGCAAAGCCACAAATAAGAACAGCTAAATTATTAGGTACACCGGTTCGCAAATCAGCCAATCACATGGCAGCAACTTGATGCATTTAGGCAATGGTGTAGATGAGATAGATCGGTAGAGAGGTACTGGCATAACTATGCTACTCGTCAAAAAAAATGTAAACACTGGTTCTTAAATTGAACCGGAAACAAATGCTGCAATCATCATGGTCAAGGACAGTCACAAGTATTGATTTCATACATGTGTTCAAAGTGTGAATAATATTCCCTTTATGCCTTGGTCAAGAAGTCACACAAATATTGATTTGCAGTAAAACACTGCATCTGCCACATGAATGAACCAGCCTTTGTTCCAAGCCAGCACACAGGCATGTTTGCTTTTAGAGGCTGGAGGTAGATACAAAGACAACAACATATCCATTTCCTTCTCTCATCTAGTACGATCCCAGATACCATGCTATACCCATGCCTCCTAAGACTAAAAACACTGGCCCAAAACCAACTGATCATATCTGCAACACTAAAGACAACAAAAAGGAGTTCAGGCAGTGTGGGAAAGATAGCTATTCCCAGATCCACTTTCTCAGTCTGTGTGTCTACATGGGCACTTGTGCAGTATCTCCAGGATGGAGTGGTGGCTGAAAGTGTCGAGTGCGACTGTTTCTTTGATGAGAGCCCATCATGGAAGTTAAAAATAAAGATTCAGTAAAGGTAAGCCATCAGGTTTAATCACTGCACAAATGTGAGTTGTGACATGAGATCGACTGAGAGGAAATTGCACTTTCAAAAGTGGGTACCAGTAAGTACACACCAAACACTTTGCGCTGCACACAACAGAACAAAGATTTGCTGATCATTTGTCTCACTTGTCATTTGCAGTATTGTAAAGAATCTCCCCAGGCCCACTATTGTTGTCAAAGACACAAACATAAAGCTGCTGACAAACTAACTACAAAGTGAATTATTTCTCTTTGTAGCAGTTCGTACCTAAGATTATTCATATTCATCTCAACAGCATCAAAATATAAGGCAGAAGCTGAATATTCCACGAGAGCCAGCTCTGAGAATCAATCAAATCAGAATCGAAATCAAAACTTGATTACCCCGGTGCCAGATGGGTAATGTTAAGCTTCTGCTCAGAGTAATAAAAAAGCAGCGCAGCCCTGCTTCAGTCACGAATCTACTGGCAAAGAAATTCAAGTGAGGGGGATGACTCCAGGTGTGATCTATAGTACACAAAACTAACTGTGAAAGAATTGAAATATGTTATTTAAACAAACAAAAATAAAAAGGTGTGATTTTGAAGAGCTGCTTTTTTAAAGATCTTGTTTTTGAAAGGTGTAATGAGTTTTCAGATAGGGATTTTGGTTGGATGCGGTTCCTAGATTAAACCGTTTTGCAAGGATCAAAAGATTACACAAGTAACTTAATGCTAAATCAATGCTGGGGTGAGACAAATGCAAAGCACACCCAGAACACTCAAAAGTATCTGATTGCTGCAATTTGGGCTCAAATGAAATGCTCCTGGGAATTTTAACTGCATTTGCAATTTGCATCTAATGATATGATCCAGATGCCCTAAGACTGTAAAAACATAAAAGATATTCTTCATAAAAAACTTTAATGTTAAAATAATCCAACATTAGCTTCCATTACATTTATGAGCACAATAGAAAAAGGAAACAGTTATATATTTAGGCATGATTTAGTGGCATAAGATAGCAGGTAAAAAAAACAAAGAAATCTGCCTCACGGTTTTGTGAGGAGAGAGCTCAGATAAAGGATGAAGCTATCTTTGCCCTAACATGTTCTCTCATGACACCAATCTAATACCCATCCTCTAAGCCTGTCCCTCACTTCCAGTCCTCTAAAGACTCATAAACCTCTCTGTCTACTCTGAAGTCTCCCTTTAGTCTTCCTTCGACTCCTAACGCACATGCACAATAACCACATCACCTTGCTTTTTAATAAACAGAATTTACTGTCACTGCAACCGCATGTTTTCACAGAGATAAAAGTATACTGAAGGTAAGCTGGGCCAGAAAAAAATTCTATAAATGAATGTAAATTTAAACTTCAGAGAAACACAGATGGCAGAAAGATGCTGTATAATTTTCACAGTTGCAATCAGATGCACTGCAGCATGCACACATGTCTTCCATTCTAGCAACAACTTTTATCTCGGAGCTAAATTAAGCATTGTGTCTCTTTTTAGAGAAGCATGTTGTAGCTAATGAGCAGACCAGAGAAGTTAGGGGCTTAACTTCAGTCAGTCATCAGATTCTATGTATCGATTGCAACGGCTGTATTTTAGTTTACAGCGAGTCAAAAGACTTGAGTAACTTTTTCATATGTTCGATTTCTTTGTTTCTCTTGCACAAACAGGAAAATAACAACAAAAATACAACATTTCTTTAAGCACCGATGGCCAAATTGCTGTTTTAAATATTTGTAATGCGTTAGAACAGTTTGTGCACAGCTGGTGAATATCTCACTTTACATCACCCACAGCATAGCAGCTCAGCTTCGACCTCTGAGTTTCCATAAATAAAAATTACCCCATCTCTCTTTAGCATAGCCTTTCTATTCTACTGTATCCAACTGTTTAGCCACACATGGCAGCTTCCACACTCAAACCTCAGTGCTCATGTTGCAGGTTGCTCCCTTGTCATGGACCACACATGAGGGTTACAGTATTTATACACCTTTTCTTTAGCGACATACACTTCCACACATAGACAAATGCCCATTCACGCATGAACAGCTTGCCAACCGTGCTGACCACTTACGCTATTAATTTGACAAAGTAAGAAAAGAAGTTAGATGGAAGAGCCCATTTAAAGCTACTTATGGTAAGCTCAGAGGCGAGATTAGTAATAGTGTATTAATCTACTGCTAAGCTGTCCATACTTTGAAGCAAATATGCCTGTGAGGCTTTAGTAACAATGACCAAAACTAAAATGGCAGTGCTGACTGTTCTCTAGCAAGAGGATTATGGAGTTTACAGCCTGTTGCTGGTAAACATTCTTTAAGCATCTAAACCACAGAGTTCCTTAATGCCAAATTATGTAAGAGCACAAGTATCTATACACGGCCACATTGCTGTCATTACTTCATTTTAGGATGTGCAAATTTGAAAAGAGAACAAATAAGAAGTTGTCAGGTTGGCTGGGAAAAAACCTGAAGTTTGAAGCAGCTTCTGTCCCGTCTTGGATCAGGAGGTTTGCATGCCTAATTGCAGCCTGGCAGCCTGTGGTGACTGGCTCCATTACAAGGAGGCTACAACAGTCAGCTGTTGGTGCTTAACATGCAAGTCATGTCGGAGTAAGCACACACTATGGAGCAGACAGTGCTGTGTAGGGCTACACATCAATAGCACATATGCTTGAAAAGCCGTCGTCTGGGGACGTACAAGAACAGATGAAAATGTCGTCATTTGTGTCCAAGATTTACATTTCTCTTTTCTTCCTGCGGCTGGAAGAATGTCAAAATGTCAGCCATGAAGGTTCCAAGCACACGCCAACCACATAATGTTACCCTCTCAAAGCTTTCCAACTGGAAACACATTTCTCTGAGATTTTGTATTCCTTAATTTAATACTAAATTGGTTAGACAGGTTAATCCTTAATTCCCATCTGGCTGTTTGGAGGAGGAAATAGCTGGATTCTTGAGATATTACGAGGCAATTCTGATCACAAATTAGAGCTCCATCATTTTATATGAATATTTTGGGACACCTTTTTCTTTCCATTTGAAAGAGAAAGAAGACAGGAAAGTGTCAAACTCTATTTTAAAACTGTTATTGGATATGCCCTATTAAACTAAGGCATAAGGATTTCTGGTTGCTTTCCAAACTGCAATTTGCAAAAAACATTTTGCAGCATCCTTCTTGATACACTGGAGGAAGATTATATTTGCTATATTATAGTATAGCTATATTATTTATATAGCGAGTTTAATTATTTAAGCCACTATTTTGTCAGTCAGAGATTAATAGGATTATAATTTAATGTTTAATATTTCTAAAACAAACAAATTTATCTTTTTAAGTTACTTGTTTACGCTTAGCCTAAATCTGATTGGATCAGCTGGTTGTTGTTACCAACAGGGAAGTTGCATAGTGCCCTCTGGTGGATAAAGTATGGAACGTCAGCTTGGTTGAAGGGTGTTTCTCTTGCCCCTTATACAATTTTTAAATGCCTATAGTGATTGATCAGCAAATAGCTAATATCAGCTGATAACAGCATCATGCCATCATCATAAATCGGTCAATGATCTTAGCTCAAAATTCTACAAACCTAAAAACCACCAACCAGTACAGTGCTGTGGCCTTAAAAAAATTCTCTATTAACTATTATTTCTAATACTTCTCATCCATCACACAATATTTAGCAGCAACAGTGAATTTCTAAAATATTAAATGATGAAGCATAAATGTCAGATAAAATCTAGCCTAAAATCTTCTGCCACCTCAGAGCTTTATCAGTCAAGTCTGCTTGTATTGCCTGACGAGAGAATAGAATTTCTATACACCTCACAAACCCACACTTAAGCTCCCTTTTGAACCCCTTTGCAAACTTTAGGAAACTTCTCTACAAAATTCGAGAAGAGTTCTAGCAGCAATTGTCAAAACCTACATTCTTTCCATAAGTCCATCTAAGTCATCATTCCCACAATTACTTCTCAGTTTCAGTTCCTCAAACACTCTAAAACTTTTTCACTCTACTTCTCTGACTTTCTCTGACTTGCCAGTCAATCCACAAAAACAACTCACACTACTTCTAGCAGTTTTTCACCCTGATAACCTTTACAAGATGTCTACACAAAGGGGGTTGTGGCCTGTTATTAGTTTCCATCAATGTCGTTTTGTTTTTGTCCTTTCCTTGCCCTGAAAAACACAACCTCTCTGATCTTTCCTGCAGTGTATACTGATTGAAAGAAAGCCTAAGCGAGCTGCATTTCTATTGCAAGACTCCAGTCAGCTTGGCGTTTACAGTACGTAAATACTTTTACATTTTAGTAAAATGAAATTAATTCAATATATATGTAGAACTTAAAGCCAGATGTTGTACATGTTGTCTCTTATATTCTGATAAAATATAGTCCCTCTTTTGGTGTTTTGATTTGTTGACGTTTGAGGCTATAGCTTAAACTTCCTATTAGTAAAAGTATAACCCAGAAGTAATTCTAAACACTTACTGAAACTTCAAAAGGAAACGAGTTTTGCAAGTAAACAATGAATATACATAACAGTTGTTAAAGCCATTTTCCTACCTCAGCTAACTTTGAACATTACGCTTCTAATTTGTTTTTCAGTAGCAGATAAATTAGCCTTACAGACGCACAATCCAAAGTGTCTCAACCACTTATCATTAACCTGCTGCACTTTGAGGCACTGCACAAAATACTAAGCAGCTGTTTCCATGTGCTGCGTGTGGGTGTCAGGCCTTAATCAAATTGACATAGACGTGTTACCTTCTAAGCTCCTTCTCCTCACATCTTTCAGTCATTCACCGCATCAGCTTTGTCGGGATTATGGTTGTTACCAGCATCCCCTCCAACCCTTCAGCACTTGAGTTGCCTTCCAAGTGCATTTTAAGTGGAGAAAAGTCATTGTGGAAGAGCACAAACGTGTGCTGCAGAATTCACACGTTTCAGATTGTTTTTGCACTAAAGTTTGGAGCAAACTATGGTGTGAGCAAAGGCTACTTCCAACTTCAAACTTTATATTTGCCCTCAAGTTCTGATGAAAAATGCGTAGTCTAATCTGTCCTCCTTAAAATACACAACACCGTGATACATTTCCAATAAAGGCTCTTCTTCCCTCATAAATATTTGGATATTAAACAGAGGCCAGTATGTCCTTCTTTGATCTGACTAATTTAAGCCTTCTCGTTTTGACAGGACCTAATTACAAATCGTGAGGAGAATGCTGTGCAAGAGGCTGAAAGGCTGGAGAGGGCAGTCGAAGGGAAAACGGCTACGGCAAGAGGTCTGGCTGTGAAGAGATTACATGTAAAGCCGACTGTGGTAATAAAAGGGGAAATGGCTAAAGATTACAAAACACAAGGCAAACATTTACAGCTCTGTATCAACGCTATAGGCTGCGGTATGCATTACACCACCGAGTAGCTGGCCTCACCCGCAGTGGGAGTAAAAACGTGTAAAAAGTTTGTCTAAAGAGCTCTTGGGTGGTTCCTAAGGAAAGGAGATATGGTCATTTAAAACACTGAAAGGGGTCATTCACTGAGGAGCAAGACTGTGCTCAGCAGTTGCTTGGCATTGTGCCCCACCATTTTTATAAATATTGTGTGAACAAAGTTGGAATTTCAGCTTTATGCTGGCATACAAGTAGGAAAGTAAGATTTCAAGGATCGACAAAGGAAACTGATCATCTTCTGATAGCTGTGGTTAAATATGTATTTATTGAGCGTTGACATTTTGCTATAGAAAAAGCAGCAGGTTTCTTTCATCTGGAGTCAATCTCTCAGGATGTTGAAGGGCAACATGAAAATTCACAGCACATCCGCCTCACCGGGTGAAGAGGAACTTATACAGGTTGACCAAAGTTGACAATGCCCCCCAAAAGAGCCATGAATATTTACACAAACCTATATGTGCATACAGAACAAACTTGGATCAGCATTAATAAAGCTCTGTAATGGTTAGGCACCCAAATATTGGACTTGTGCAATCAGGAATCGGTCCAATCGAAAGGCTGGATAGGAAACAACCGTGCATCATCAGCTGTGGGTTGCTACTGGGAGAGCTAACGTAGCATGGAGGAAGCTAATGGCAAAGTGACACCAGTTTGAAGTCACTTAGATACACGTGTGTGTCTGTGTGTGCGTGTGTGTGGCAGACTGAGGAGGAAAGGAGAAAGTAGCGTGACCGTAAATGACAGCAGTACACAGCAGTCTATGACTCACAGTGAGCTGGATGACAGGTGGATAACACAAATACATTTTTAGTTTTATCCATTTAGTCCTGCTTACATTTATTTTCTAACTAATAAGTACAAATTCAGTCAGTTTAAACGCTTTAGTTGTGATTTTTTGCTACATTTTTTTTAAAAATTAAATTGGGTATGTTTGAGTTGAACCGGAATGATTTCTGGTATTTTAGGAAAACAGCTTATAATAATATCAGATCAATAATTAGCATCAGTACATACTTTAAGCTAATATTTCTGTATCGGATCAGAAATAGGAAAAAGTTGGATGTCTCACATGGTAATAATTCCATTACACTATTAGCAGCTTGTTTATAATTGTTATAACACGCACAATATACCATACTAGTGGTCATCCCGATTATTACGTGGAGACTGGCAGAATTCAAAGGTTAGCTCTCCAAAGCTTCAGATTATTGTCCTACATTTCACACACTCAACCAATTGCACTTCTCAGCTAAAGCAGATCATGAAAAGTATTTCCAAGTAATTTGAATCTGGCCTGACCTGAATATGCCACAGCTCCTACCAATTAACTTTCAGCAGGGTCTTTCTGTCACAAGGTCAAATCCCCTGGTGCAATATAATTAAAAGCAATACAAGTGAGGCCAAGCTTTAATTCGGAAGAAGAAAATGTAATATGTTTTAGGTGAAGGGAGGGCAGAAATTATAACAGATTTTCTCAACAAAACAATAATCACATTAGCATAAAAAAATGGGTTCAAGTAACAAAAGAGCATTTTTGAAAAAGGAAAATACTCTGTCTGCACTAGCGCTGGTCTTTCTAGGCCATGCTGAAGTCTTACTGTGCTTTCTTTTGGCATCTTGCAATGTCTTCTTTCAAAGTTAAAAAAAAAAAATCCAAGCTTTATTAAAATGGAAAAAAAAGAGCCATGGAGTGACGTGCACGCCTTTTCGTCCCTTCAGGTTTTAGCTCTCTGTATGAGGTACTTCTACAGGCTTTTATGCCTTTAAAGTGGTGGATATGTTGCTTTGATTTAAAGAAGAGTTCAGGCTCAGAATTCCTGAGCAGAGATCCTGCCAAGGTTTGAAAAAAATAAAGTGTTAATCACTGAGGAAGTACGAATGTCAGATAAAACCTCACCCGCATATCTCTGGTCTGTCTACAAAGCCTTCTTCTCCCAACTTAAAGCGTTGTCAGTCAAGCAAAGTTTACTTATATCGCTTGATAAGAGAATAACGTTTCTATAGAGCTCACAGGATCACACCTGTGCTCTCTATTGAGACCCTTGCAAAGTTGAAGAAACTTCTCTCCATGTTTCTAGCAAGAATTCTACCAGGTATTCTCAAACTGTATATCCTTTATTGAACACACCATCCCTACAATAACTTCTGTTCTACTGAGTCGCTGTAACTTTTTTTAAACTAAACCTCTGGAAAAAAACAGATACATAAAATTCAATCAGCGCACAAGAACAAATGTAATTTTGGTGACCTGTTTTTTCCTGACTCCTGGAAGCCATAAGTTCCCTCCAGTAATTAAAAAAGCCCTTACTATTTCAATTTGGCATCACCTGTAATTACAACTAGTAACTGTGACAACACCCCTTGGTTTGTACCTCTACGGCTGTGACCATTTTAAGAGCTAGAAATGACCCTATTTAGACTAGAGTGCTAAGCATTAAGCTATCACCAGCAAGCTCAGTTAGCATGGTGGATCCATAGTCTTTATGGGTGCATGGCACACATGTAGATACTTAACAGATGTAGAAATTAACTTCCTTTTGGAGCAGGCGTTGAGTAAAAGTTTAAGAAACAGAAGAAGAAGAGCTACTGGTCTACAGGAAAGTACAGCAAACATAAAATGGACTCACAAATTCCTTCTAAAGGACAAAATTTGAGTATTTGTTGCATTTTTATTTAGCATCATTGGCAGGTACCCAAGACGAAATGTGGAAAAGATTCAACTTTAAATTACGTATTTAAAATACAAAATATGAGTAACTGTATTCCGTTACAGTTACTTTGTTGAAATGAATGGATTACACGACGTATTTTCCTGTTTCATAAGGCTATGCCCTCTCTATTTTATGTAATTCCACGCCGGTGGAAACCCAAACAAAACACGCATTAAGAGGCTCTAATGCCTGTGTCTCAATCAAAATGTGACCCGGACTTGTGGCCCGCATAATGACGTGAAGAAATATTTTAAAAAAGGCAATAGGCAGAGTGTTACAGGCATCGAATTGTTACAGGCATCGAATTTTAGCCTCATGGGCAGTGTAGTCCGTGCTGCAGGGAGCATGGACTGCCATACCCGTTATGTGTCTGAGAATGTGATGAGGGAGATAAAGAGTAGAAAAGTACAAGTTGTCACCGACCAGAAACGGGAGATGGAAGCATGTAAATATAATAATAACCACTGCAGCCAAAAAGAGTGCCTGACGAGCCCAGTTGTAAGTAAGCTATTAAGACTCGGCTGTACACTGTGTTCGTGTTTTCCTGCGAAACAACAAGTTCCGTTGGAGCAGCCTTTCAACGCCTCTCACTTTCTCTCGCTAGCAAAGTTGACCCACACAACAAAATAAAGCTAGTTTTCGGCTACGAGCCCGACACAATCCCAATGTATTAGCCAGAGGTCCCTTTACTACAGTTCGGAGCCACGAACCTGTTTTATATACGCGCGGAATAGTTTACTATACGAGATCGCTGCAAAAAGTGCAGCCTTACCTAATGTCCACCCTACTGTTACTCATTTTATATTAAGATTTAAAAATCGAGTTGCTATTGGTATGGTATAGCCTTCAGTAATAGTAATAAATCACACAGCAATGTTACATTCATGAAGTTGTAAAAAGCATGATAATATATTAAGTAATCCAAAGTATTCAGAATGAGTTACACTTATTGAGTAACGTAATGGAGAACATTAAAAAAATACATTTTGGGGCATGTATTCTGTAATCTGTTGTGGAATACATTTTAAAAGTAACCTTCCCAACACTGGTTAACTGTACATGTAAAAATGCATTTAACTTAGACAGATAACAAGAGTCCGTCTAATATCTACATAAGCGCCTGTATGTCCAAAGGCCAGTATGAGTGAAATTGCCAGTCTGCACCCTAATTAACTAATGAGGCCAAACGGGTTAAACCACTACCCCTGTCTTCTTTCGTTGTTTGACCCTGAAGTGGCCCTGCATCTCACCAAGTTGATAATCACTGCAGACCTGCAGAATACTCCCTCGCATACTAATGGCAAAAAGACCAACACACCAAGTACAGCAGCAGTTTGTGTAAACAATCTTTACAATGCCAAAGTGCTTCTTTTACAGAGATTTTTTCACACTCATGTCCACATTCAAAAGGAAACACAATCAGCGCATCCCACTGAGATATTTTTTGCCCTCTCTGTTCACATTCAGTTTATCTTTCACTGAATCATGACCCCATTTTGTTTACAGTAGAGCTCCAGTTTGAAGCCATAAAGTGAGTTTGAATGCATCTCACATCAAACCTGTGCGAAAGGGAACATTACTAGCAAAAGAACTTGATTCTATAAGCTTCTTTTACTGCTTGTTTGTTCTAAGGTTGTGCTCCTCACAGTACACCAGGTTTTGTTTTGCTATTACAAAGCCCAAGTAGCAAGTCTACACTGGCTGGATGCAGTTTAAGTCAAATTATGCACACTGCAATTATTCACACTATTATTAACTGTCCTTCAGCCCGAGATAATGCAATAAAATGTGTCACCTAAAGCTCCCTATCATCACGTCCAATCATATCGTCCTTTTACTTTCCATGCCATATTTACAAACAAATTTGCAATTAATCAAATGTGCACAAACTGATTGGAATACTGTGAGCTCCAAGCCTCTTCGGGTCCCAGTGTCTGGGGCAGCATGAAAGTTAGCTGCTGTGCACAGGTTGTAATCCAGTATTGCTCACACTTCACTCAAAATCCTGGCTCTAGAGTAACAATTGTATTCTCTACTCTGTGTTTTGATGTAAATTCCTTTATCTACTGTAACTCGCTTCTTGGCTAAAGAAAGAAATTGCTTTCCAAAGCAGAAAAGCAATTGCCTATTTACAAAGTTCTGAGAGTTGCAGGAAGGTTTCTGTATATCTGACGAATGGTAGTCCAACATTCACTCTTCTTTTTGCTCTGCACAGCCAATACAACAAGTGAAAAAGGCTGCAAAGCGTGTAGATGCTCAGGGGAATCTCAGAGATTGGAATGTGTGCTCATCTTTTCAATGACATGTAGTGATAATTTTTTTTAACACTAATGTGACATTGGTAGGTGGACTTGTAGCAATACATTTTATATGATAACTTCAGTGTTCCAAAATGAAACGTATTCAATTTTAAATGCTATTCTGGCTCTAAGCTCTAACAGGAGTTGTGTTATCCTTCATGGACCAGTAGCCTCCTCATCTGAATTGTTGACAGTGGTTTAATGATCCGAGAGGCTTTTTTGGCAGCGACTGGTTTAGATTAACTTGCAGAAATTGAGTCAGCCAGAACTTCGCCTCGAGGCACCTCAAAGCCCCTTGGCTCTGGGATTGAGTGGTTATCGCCATCCATACTTAGACTAAAATATTCTCCAGATATAAATCACACTTTAATGTCTGCTCAACAAATGTGTAAATCGGGGCCAGTTTTGAGCAGAAATCCAAAAACTCGTTCAAATGGGTCTATTACAACAACAGTTTGGAGAATCCAACATTTCAGTTTCTGAGAAACAAAATCAGCATGTTTCAGAAGCTCATACACTCCAAGTAGTAAACACAGTTATCACAATGACAAAATAAATTCTGTCAGTCTGCCAGAGGAGGACAGTATATGCCACAAATGAAAGGTGCAAAGAATGGCAGAGAATGAACAAGGCCGATCTTTTCAGAGAGCTGGGAGCTGAGCTGACCCCTGTTTAAGACTTTTTTCTTATCAGTCTAACCCACTCGTGCAGTGGATGGCCTTCCTTTATAAAGGACTGGCATTTTTGCTCACTTACTTCCTTTATGACTCTTTCCTGGCTGATTGTAGGCTATGCAGCGCAAGAGATATTTTGGCTAGGTGATCTTTAGGTCAACATAAATGGTAGTGTGTGATTTAATTGGTTCAAAAGCAGCTACAAAAGGTCTCAGGCACCTTACAGGAATGAGGGATGTATAAATTGTATAAATCAGAACCAACTGTGACACCATCTTCTTACAAGGTGAACTGCTATGCTCCAGAGATTATCATGACCAACACATCGATAGCTTCCTAGCACCTCTTACAAGCAGCTTCTTTGCTGACCAAAACTGATGTGAGCCACATATGTATATCACTCACTTTATTGGTTAAGAAAATAAGCAGGAGAACAAGAAAGACAGAAGAAATACAGCCTGCTTTACACAATGGGGTTGATATCATTGAACCAAAAACAAAAACCAAAAAGAGCTGTTCATAAATTCTGTTTCCTACTCAGGATAGAATTCAGAAATATTGTGATATTTTCACTGTTATTCGCGTTCTTGAGCTTCACAGCAAAGCAGTGGGACGTTTTCTTTGAAATATGAAACAAGGTGGTTCGTGCAGTACGTGATCTTCATTTAGAGAAACGCTAGCATTAACAATGCCCCCTCGGTGTGAGAAATTCTTTCAGACATGCTCTCATTTGTTACGGGTGATTTTACAGAGGTACTGCAATTATCTTGACAGTGATATATGGGTGTTTAAATCTGCTAAACATAGCACTTTCATAGCAAACTGTGGATGACTTCCATGTATACATGCAAAATAGCGCGTGGCGTGTAACCAAGACACAGAGACCTCAGCCTTATATAGTCCACTGAATGAAACTGAGCCTGTAGAGGGGATTGGATATGGCAGGATCCATGAACAGAGGCTAACCTTAAATCCAATTGAATCTTTTGCAATTGTTTTACAGCCCCTGGCCAGTTCTGTGCTTATTCCTCACACCATGCCTCAAAGGACCAGATACAATCCCTGCTCTCTGTAAGCACTCTCAATATCATCCCGACACAGACATAAAAGCAAACCAAAGAACCCCTCATTCATGTATCCATTGATGACATAAGGAGTCAGAGTAGATATTAAGAAACAGAGGCTGTAACCTCTGGGATGTGGTTCTGGATTTATAATGGATGGGGATTCCACACTGGCTGCTTGAGATAGAATAAAATTCTTTTACATAATTGAGAGTGGCCTGTTAATTCTTTCCACTAGGGCCTTTCCATTTGACCATGCACAACTTGCCATGATGAAAGCTTCTAACAAAAGGATATTTATCTCAAACATTCATACACATCGTAAGAGTACATGACTTTCTTGCCACCTTTGCAAAGTATCACTTGGGAGATGGACGATACTGGTCACAAAAAATAGAACTTGTTCTCGCAACTGAGACACTGTCTGTCACTCATGCACAGCTGCAACTTCAATATCCTTTAGCTGCAATGGAGGGACCTTCATCCAGCTCTATGTCTGGGTTGTGTTCCTGAAGCACATTTGTCATCTCACTCAGTGAGTGATATAGCACATCATTATATACCAACTAGTCCAACTTCAGTAACCCTACAAACGTCACTGCTGTTTAGTTTTCTGTCTTCATTTATGTTGGAAGTGATAGCAGAGCTTCACGTTTTAATTTTTTCAGAAATCCCTCAGTCAGAACATGCTACATCATGTTTAGGTGTAAACTAGCAAGCTAAGCTGATTACTCCGCGAGGCTCCTGACTACGGTAGCCGCACTGCTCCGACAATCCATCAAGCGGTGCGCCTTCGTAGCTTACCAAAGTCATACTAGAAAAATTTTTAACAGATTTTTGAGCGCAGTGTATCACATAAAATCACATAAAAAAGGAAGGTTTTCCTCCCTTTGTCACTCTTACTCATAGGGGGAGCAAGCATGTGGTTGCCAGATTGTTGGGGTTTTCTGCATTATTTTACAGTCTTTACCTTACAATATGAAGCTCCTTAATATGACCTTTGTTTTGATTTGGTGATATAAATAAAAATGATAAAATAATATGGTGTGTTCAATAAATAAAACTGGAGAAAAGGTACAATCCACATACTCCCTTTGTTCTGTTTTTGGAAGATATACCGTCATTTCCTAATGTGAAGAATTTTATTGGCTGTGTTGTCAAATTATTTGTAAAAAATAAAGAATCATTTGTTTAAATTAAATTTTTGAATTTAAGTTTTTCCTTTTGCCACTACTTCTCATGTAATAAAATATCAAGAACTATCCAAGACTTTATGACTATATATATGATTAAATATAAATATACACTAGCACAATAATTTGTCCTCTTGTGTTTTCTCTATTCCATTTCTGTTTAACTTTAGCATAGCCCTCAGTTCTTGGAAACAGCATTTAATCAAGTGGCAGTATTCTCTGAGGTTATCTTCTGTAGCTGTACATTCATTATTTCCAGGCTGCTAAAAATGTTCAATTAATAATTGCTGCCTGAGCTAGTTTAGCATTTTGATCTTTCAAAGGCTTTATACAGGGCTTTTTATTGAGGAGTGAATTTATGTTCACTTCAAATGGCACAGAAAAACAAGCAAGCAGTGGTAATAAGCACACTCGTCTACATGCGTCACTGTGTGAAACTCCTTCTACCATCCCACCTCAACAACGAGGTCAAAGCTTTGTCTTCTACACAGCTGCACTCATGGACCCGGTCATGCTCATATTGACTTTGCATTGAAGGGAGGTCTCCCTAATCACTTCGCCACCCCGATGCCTACATGAACTTTGGAACTTAAAAGAAGACCACACCTATCTGAACTAACCTGGAAGTATACACAGAAATCTAGGAAATATTAGAAATACTTCAGCAGTCTGCAGGAATTCTACAAGTGAAAGATTAGCAGTTATGCTTTGATAACTGTTCATTGTAACTAATAATCAGTTGAATATTCAAACATTTGACGTTATTAAATCAAATCGATCACATATCTTCCTATATTTTACAAATGTGCACCACTATGCACACCTATGCACCACTCTGACTACAATCAGCACAAAATTAATCCTGAAATATTCAGCTTTTGAGGTTTGTTTTTGAGAAGGGGGATGTTGTCCTACAACCTTGCTTCATGAATCTGGATGTTTTAAGGTCATCTACATTATTGAAGTAATTAATGAGCAAACTTTCCCTCTATTGCTAATTTATATCTATCTAATCTATCTATCTAATTTCTTCATTAAAAAGTGCTACTCTTTGGTATTTGATCATTGTCATATCCTAATGGGAGATTTAAAAAAATATGGCACTATATTAAAATGTAAATAATCGAGGGATATATGCTTAGATGAACCTAAACGTGCACTTATGTTTTACTTTCAGCATTGGGGGAAAAAATGTAAAAACTCTCTTAATTCACAAATTGCTTTTGCTTGTTCTTTAAGCATTGCAACTGGATGCTGTGATTTTATTGTCACTTTTTTTAGACGCGCAACACAAGAGAGTGAGGGCTTAGAAATGAGAAATATTACATCTTTGTGGGGAAAAGTGTGACTTCACATAGTGGATTTGTTACAGGTTTGAGGGTGAAGTTGTTTTGTTTTTGTAAAGCATTGATTTACAGCCACAATGAAAATCTGCAATCAGCGTAGACAATCTGTCTTATTTCAGCTTTTTGTAATCAAACAGGCAAACAGACATTTCATTTCAGCAAGTTTAGGTGGGAAGACTAACACACCGCAGATTAAACCTTTTTTTTTTTTTAAGAAAGAAACAAATTTAAGCTCAAAGGTACACAGACTCCACTGAGGTATTATCATGTTATCCTTTATATACGACCACATGTAGCAACAAATTCTTAAAACAATCCATTCAGCACAGAAAAATAAACTGTTTTTTTATTGCTTCTGTAACACAATCACCACAGAACTCACTAAAAGCCAAATGAAGAAACATTCTTAAAACTGTCCTCAAGCGAAATTTTGTCACTGCTTTCAGGCAAACATCTAATTATCTATCAGTCCAATTTGTAAATCCTCAGAAGGAATTTAATGATTGTGGAAGAAAATGGTAAATGGTAAATGGCCTGTATTTAAATAGCGCCTTACTAGTCCCTAAGGACCCCAAAGCACTTTACATATCCAGTCATCCACCCATTCACACACACATTCACACACTGGTGATGGCAAGCTACATTGTAGCCACAGCTGCCCTGGGGCGCACTGACAGAGGCGAGGCTGCCGGACACTGGCGCCACCGGGCCCTCTGACCACCACCAGTAGGCAACGGGTGAAGTGTCTTGCCCAAGGACACAACGACCGAGACTGTCCAAGCCAGGGCTCGAACCGGCAACCTTCCGATTACAAGACGAACTCCCAACTCTTGAGCCACGATCGCCCTAATGTAACTAATGTAGGCTAATGTAACTCGCAATGTCAAGAAATGTTAAAAACAACTTTAAAAACCTCACAGTTGCACATTTAATTGTTAATTTAGAGTCTGGTAAGCACAAAATATTACATTCAGTATACAAAAAGAAGAACATTTTGTATTAAATCAAAAGCATGCCTTCATTACACGATCATAATGGCTCAGTATAGCGTCCACACTGACCCTTCACAACACATGTAAACACTGCTTTGCAGTTTGGGTTTGAATTAGACTGTTGATTCCAGTAGCACAATGAACTTAAGCTTGTTATGACATTGACAGCTGAAGTGAATGGAACTGTATCAAGAGCATTAGCACCATGTCAACTTCATTAGGCATGCAGCTGTACTTAACTTTTGTGTAATCAGTGTGGTCACATCATTTTTACCCCATCATCATTCTGAGAGACTCTCCCAGAAAGAATCTGCCTTAAAATAAACTCTGCTCCCACTGACAACATAGGAGGGGAAGTTAAATATGTATCAACCATGAAATGTATGCTAACTAATTTATGGCAGTGCTTAAAGTGCATTAGGTGCATATTTCTGACTTCTCATCCCACCCTCTCTGTCACCCAATAAATTTGTCTGGTTTACATGATTATGAACATTAGAAATGCATAACTCCTACAAGTTTTTTAGAGACTCTGGTGTTTGAACTTCTGTGGATGGCCGCCGGCCATTAGACGCGACTTATAAATGGAATGGAAGGGAGGACACACAGAATGGATGGTTCGCCTGCGTGTCTTGTGAGGAAATTGTGTGATCTGCAAGTTATCTGGCATGTCTGAGATATGGAGGCAGTCTGCATCCCTATATATTCAATCTAAAGAGATTGTGGTCCTGACAGATTCCATTTTAATTGGATTTTTCTGTCCAATTCTTTTGGAATAAGGAATAAATCTTCCTCAAAAGGACACCTGATGTGACACTTGTCGTTGTCAACAAAGGCCAGAGAACCATCGATTAAAGAGCTTATTCCTCTCGCTCTGCTAGAATTGCTGAGTTTCCTGAGGCTCGTTTGGATTCTGAAACATAAGGGAACACATGAAGAGTTCTTCTTTATTACTGCTCCTTTTTTGCTCATCGTTATTTATATTCTGTTGGGTTTAAAATTTATAGTGCTTCAAAACACACTAATAAAGTCTACTACTTATTCTATTTAAATAGAGTATTATTTTCATTATCATTTTCAGTTTTTGCCCAAAGTGTCATAACAGTTGGATCCGGGTAAATTGTGATAAGGACACTACGTGCAAAATGCCCCAAATAGCCTTTCAAAGAACCTCAGTGTTGGACAGACTGAAGTTTTAGTACACAAACAACTGTTCAAGATGTGCATTTCGCTTCAAAGGGGAACACAGCTTTTCAAAATAAAAATACAAATCAAATTATATTGTATCTAAGAGTATTTGTCAGAGAGCGACACGTATAATAATAAGAATAGATTGATCAGTGGTATTAATAAAAACTGACAGCCTACTCTGTATATACTGCAGTGTCATGAGTGGGCTCGTCTGTGTTTTAAATACCTTTAATTAATATTTGGAGGGCTATGACACTATGAATAGCTGGGTTAGGACAATCCCCATGTTAGTACAAATTATTGTGTTCATTGTGATGCTCTGCACGCTGTTTAAACAAGAGCTTTGGAAGCTACCCAAAACAGAGAGTGGTTTTCTCCAAAGCATACCTCATGGGTGCAAATGCCATGACCAGTGACTGACCCATTCAATTCCAGGCAAGCTGAACCTTTACTGCAAGTAATACCCCTGTTTTTGTTTTTGCCCCACATTTCCCGTTTTTCATTGTCCAATAACAGCAAAGTGACCTAAACAAAACTAGTAAATGGACTTGCTGTTATATAGTGCTTTTCTACTCGAGCACTCGAAACATGTCTCATTCACCCGAGAATGTTTTTCCTTTTTCTAAGTGCTTCCTATCTAACATTCACAGTCCGTTGAACACATCGAGAGCAACTCGCATCGAGAGAGTTTAGTAGCTCGCCCGAGGATACTTTGGCACGCAGACTGGAGCAGGCAGGGATCGAAAAACCAAACTTCCGATTAGTAGACGACCTGCTCTCCTGAGCCACAACTACCCCTAAAAAAGGTTTATGATTGGAAAGTCAAGACATCTCTCTCGAGTCTTATTGTAAATTTATTAAACAAAATTACTTCTAGGGACAATGCATTTAATTATGTATTTAAAAGGGCGTGATATATAATAGGTATATAATACTGTAGGAAGATTATTAGACTGAGTGTGATTCATTTAATTAAATGAAATAAAAATTATCCATCCATTCGCTTCCGCTTATCCTTTTCAGGGTCGCGGGGGCGCTGGAGCCTATCCCAGCTGTCATAGGGTGAGAAGCGGGGTACACCCTGGACAGGTCGCCAGTCTGTCGCAGGGCCAACACACAGAGACAGACAACCATTCGTGCTCACATTCACACCTATGGGCAATTTGAATTAATCAATTAACAAATCCCCAAATAAAAAAAAAAATTTAAGGCAACAAAAATCAATTAACATAAACATTTACAGGACATTTCTTTACTTTTAATGCTTTTCTCTTCAGTCAAATTTTGTAAATCCCACAAGCCTGGGGTGCATATTTTTGAAAATCAATGTCTTTGTTAGCATATGCCAAATTATATTGTGTTATTGCACTGTTGTGGATTTTTTTAAATCTTACAGTGCCATTGGTCTGACAGGGTTATAAAACAATATTTTTGCATTTAATATTTTTTTTACCCCCTCAAAAAAACCAAAAAAAAAAACCCCATCTAATATGAAATTACAAATCTATGATACATACAATCCCTATAAAATTATACGCCAGTCATCTGCTTGTGGATTTGGTTTAATTGGCACTAAGATTTTTTCAATTGTATTCATTTTCATTACATTTTCTGAAATGCTTTATACTGTGGTACTGTAGCATTATGTCGTAAAGTAAGGAAAAAATAGAAAGTTGTATAAGCTTCAAATGTTTTAGCTTGACTGAAGCCCAAATAAAAATAGAGGTCTAGATTTCCTAAACAGGACAAAACAGCATGTGAGCGCAATCCACAAATAGCTCTCATAGCTATGGTTAGTTTTACGGGTCATTTTGTAAAGACAAGGCACAGTTTCTCCCTATATTTTGTAAGTTGATGAAAGAACACCCTGGAATACATATGCAACAGGGTCGATTCCAAAGAGCTGAGCTTCCACCTCATTTTAAATATTGATAGTACTTTTGTTATGCAAAATCCCACTTTGGAGCACGGTGGTGGGGTGGTTAGCACTGTCGCCTTACATCAAGGTGGTCCTGGGTTTGAATCCACCATCTGCCTGGAGTTTTTCTTTGTGGAGTGTGCATGTTCTCCCCGTGGCTTCCCGGGTATACTCTGGCTTCCTCCCACATTACAAACACAGTGCTGTTAGGTGTGAGTGTGAATGGTTTTCTGTCTGTGTGCTGGCCTTGCAACAGGTTGGCGACTTGTCCAGGTGTACCCCTGCCTCGTGCCCTATGCTAGCTGGGATAGGCTCCAGCCCCTCTGTGACCCTGAATTAGACAAGAGGATGGATGGATGGACTCAGTTTGCACTGGCGTAATGGTTCTATATGTGTTATTATTATAGCATATAGGGTTTCAAGATATCTGCTGGGTCAAGGGGCATTTCATAAAAACAAACAAACAAGCTCTCTCTCTCTGAAATGAGGAGCCATGCATAGAGCAAAGTACTTGAAATCGCTAAATTGATTTTTTTTTTAAAGGTTAGATTTTTTCTACTGTGTTAATCACACTGTTTAGTATTAATGGTACCATTCCACAACTATGTCAGCAAATGCTTCACACCTGTTTCAGGAAATAATAATTGGCGACAAAGACAAATAATTATAGTGATTAAAATGTGAATTTTCAATTAGTATGCACACTGCATGCACACACTGACAGACTGATGTCACTGGCAAATAAATGCTGAAGTAAGGTGGGAAACAGTTTTGACTATTTCAGCAAACATTTTAATGAGACAATACAAACAAACCCAGAGAGCACAAGATCAGGAAGCGTAGTCCTTTAAGGGAGACTCATAGGAAGGACATCAAACGACCACAACAACACAAGCAGTTTGTCTTTCTTACATCAAATATGTTGGAAAACTCATATTACAGTTTACTGAGGACTCATAGTATATTAGAAAATTATACCTTTGGACTGTATGTTATAGTAAACACAATGCTAAAAACAGAAGTAAAACATGTTTATCATTGAGAATAGCCAAGTTTAGCATTACTATTCATTTATTCCTTACATTTCAGAGTAATAAGCGTGACATGCTTTATATTGCAAACATTTCTCATTTAAATGTAGCATAATGCAGGTGTTTTGAAGCAAGGGACAGGGAGAAAATTCAGCCAATTTTATGGAAGGTGCAGAGATAAAATCATTTTGAGTCTGGATAACAGTGGGTGGTGACAGTGATAGCGAACGTTATTGCTGTAAAATGGGGTGAAGCAGAGAAGCATGACATTCCTCTATATTGATGTTGAAGAATCTTATTGTTTAAAGGGAACAATTCCTGAGTGAGAAGCAACCTCAACCCTGACAGTATTCAATAAAAATTTTTTAAAAAGCACAGGGCGATGACTACAAGCTCCGGAGACAAAATAAATATACAGTTAGGGAGGGGGGTTAGAAGAAAGGGAATGAAATCAGATACTTGCACCAACTCCCTATCCCACCCTATCTCATTTTCTCTGCAAGCATTCCATGGTGAAATTTGTCTGAAATCCGCAATCTGCCACTGGATGGTGTCATCCTAATGACACACTTGGCATACTGATGATTCCCATCTGCATCCCCCTACATCCAGCAGAGTGGATGTGCTGCTAACACATACATTATTTAACCATCTGAATGGGGCGAAGGAGATTGGTAAAAATAACATGTCTCTGTGGTCCAGCTGGATGCTGAGACACTCTATTATAGCATTTTCACTCCTTAGATTGTTTAATAATGTATGTACATAAGGCGGCAGGGAGGAAAGACAGACCCAGTGCCGAGACAGAAGAACAGAGCGAAGTGTAGGATAGGAACAGACAGGAAGAAAGAGCAAGAGACTAGGTGCAGCCCACTGCTGATGGCATGAAAAAAAATACCTTGCCCTTGAAAATGAGGACAAGCACCTAAAACTAGGCTGACACTAGTTCCCCTGTGAAAAAGCAGACAAGGTGGTTCTGACTTACATTTAGGGATGGCTCATCATCTGGACTTTTCTAGCCATATTATGCGAAGTGTAGAAGACACAGTATTCTGTATTCTTTTATTTTCTTTATCCCCCCCCCCCCCCCCTCAAATTTGAATTCCCCCCCCCCCCCCCTCCGCCCCTCCCCCAAAGTGTTTTCAATGTCTCTGAAGATCTTCAGCAATTCCAGTTTGATTAAAGCATAGTTGTATTTCTTTAGGACTAAAAGCGTGCTTAACGTTCTCTGCTGAATCTTTCTGAGAACTGAAGGGGAACTCTATTACTGATCAGGCTCTCCTGTGCTGCTTGTATCCTAGGAATGACTGTTATATTTCATGAAATAGACTCCAAAGGTGTGGAGTTGGGGTGGTGAATTGGACAGATATATCTGCCAATTCTCCTTGAGAACTGAAAAACAAAACCCTTCTATGTTGCTTGTATAGTGCGAATGCTGGGAAGTGCCACCCATCTGGTACCTTTTGCTTTTTGTTGTGTTGACGTATAATGGTATATTGACACTGATAGAAATTTGTCAGCATGAGAGATTGATGAGACATTGTACGGTTGATGCTAAGTGCAGTTAAAAACACCAACACAGACGCCTCCACTGACACCACCACCACACATTATAGACTGCGTGCTGGTTTATCGTCTAAATAATGTTTTCTCTAAAATATTGCATAAAACAATGTATTTTATCAGTAAAGACAATGAATGATGCTCATACAAAAATCACTGAGTATAGTGTTAGTATGAGGTCACCCCTTCTCACTTTATGAATGCTGTGT
>NW_005187416.1:495617-521695 GCF_000239375.1 Pundamilia nyererei
GTTTGCATTGTGACTGAATGACTGACCTCTAGAGTGAAACCAGAAGAGAAATTTATGGATATGTGGGGTCGCTGATTTGTACTCAAAGTTAACACACTGTAAAAGGTTAATGATAATCCCACAGGGTGGCCTGGTTTTAACGGCTAAGCCTACACGAGTGCTATAGCTGACAGCAATAATTCTGTTTAATATTATTATTTTTAATTATTAACAAATTACAAATTATTAAAATTATTTGTCCTTTATGCCTTGTGTTCAGTTTTACTTCCCCTCATCTTGTTTTCCCCAGTCATCTATTCCTGTGTATTTCCCACAGCTGCTTCCAATTCCCATTATCCCTCAGTGTATAGATAAGCCCCGTCAGTCCTTTTGTCCTTTGTCAGTGCATTTGTTATCCCTTCCTATGTTGTTTCCTGGTCGATTGGTTTTCCTGTTTTTTTTGTGGTTTTCCCTAGACTCCTGGATTTAGTTCCCTCTCTGAACTTTGTTTTCCATGGACTGCTCTTCTCATACCCATTAAAAGGTAAACTTTAAGTTTTCATTCTGCCTGCCTGTGTTCTGTTCTGCATCCACACTCAACTGTGACAGATTAGGCTAACTAAATGTCTTGGACCTCAGCCCGTCACTCCTGCCCAACAATATATATACAATAATATTGTTGGGCAGGAGCAATAATCCAGAAATACGTGACCTTCATCTGTTATACAACCTCACAGAGTTGGTACAACAGACACCTAGGGAGACCAAGTTTCAAGTGTCTGGATCAAAATATTTATGCATTATAATCATCTTAAAATACAGCCAGTGAATCCTTGAAGCAATATTTTAAGCAGGAGCGCCTTCCTTTAAGCTCCAAAGCCAACTGTTCTGCTGCCTGCCGCATCACCTCAATCTGTTGTTTGCTGCCTAGAGTGCCAACCCTGGCTTTCTCCCCTGACCAGTGCTATCAACACAGCAGCAAGCAATACACTATCTGGCTGCTAATCCTCATGGGGAAACTGCGATAAATGTAACAGTCGGCAGACTTTCCTGGCTAAACTTCTTGGAATGACGTTATCAATTCTTAATCATTATAATTTCTACAACTCTATCACAAAGAAACCCCCTAAAACAAATACAAATGCAATGCTTAAGTGTAGAGCATGGAAATGTGACCAAAAGACTAAATCTACACATTCATTCAAGTAATATAGATCTCAGTGCAAGAAAATAAAATGTACAAGGTCATAAGCTCCCATAACTATTTAATACCCTTCCATCTGTCAGCCAGAGCACTTCCATTGCCTAGAACTATTCCTTCTTCCTGATTTGTTAATGTTATTTTTCACCGTTGATCATTTCTAAAGGGGTAAACAGTTTGGCTTTCATTTCAGCTTGCTTGAAAATCATCATGTGCTGCACTATATGTGAGAAACAACTGATCTTACCCTGTCCTATGTAACGATGTAAATGTGTCTAAACAAACAATTGACCACTTGGCGAACACAGATTCATTTTTGGTCACAATGCCTTGCAGTTGCCTCTTTGCACTCCAGTAATTTCTTAGCCCTAGGTCCCTTTTAGCTGAAATGGATGAGTCGATTGCAATATCTTGGAAACTGAAACATTCCCCTTGTAAGCCTTTCTCATTAACACCAGTACATGTCTACAGCAGTGATGTGGAAGCCTTGACCTTCAGAAAAAAGATTTATTAGGAGAAGTCCACGACTCATGTGGGATTGTTTTCATGATTATACAGCAAACAGCTAGAGAGATTTTTTATTTGCTGTCGGCATACAGTGATGGATAATTCAGACCTTAGTGCTCAGTGTTGAACACTGACAGAAATTTGAAGTGTGGAGTTCAAAGAGTATTTCATTTATCATCCTCTAATATCACAGTAATTAGAAAATAACGAAACTTTTTATGGTTGGGATTAAGCTACACTAGTTATGTTTAGACACTTACAGAACATCTTTATGGTTAGGAATAAATTACAGGTTAAGTTTATTAAAAAGAATCTAAATCATGTTGGTTTTCCTTCAAACTTGGGTATTTGATAGGCAGTTATAGAAAATAGGAATTCATTGTCCTGACTTCTTCCACACTGGCTTTTGCAAAACATTTCCATTAGCTTGCAATATGTGCTACATTAACTGTCCCAATGCATTTGGACTGGTTAGAGTTTGGTATTAGTTTATTTTTATACAGCCACAAACCACAGGACTGCTTCACCAAGGCGAGTGAGACGAATAATTTAAGAGGATAATTTTAGAGAAAGCCCTTGATTAAAATCCATTGGCACAACTTTCAACCAATGGCAAAAAGGATGCTGATGTGTATAATGTGAGAGCAGAAAATGACAATGGGAGTAAATGCACTGACGATGGTATCATTAGCCTGCATCAGAAATGAGCTCCCAAAGTGATAAAAAAGGTCTCGAGCAGCAAGAGATAAGCGAATACTTTGTTGACTTTAGTTCTGCACTGCTTGCAAAAAGACTTGCTAAAAATGTCTGGTGAAGAAAAACAGGCAGAAACAAAGGAAACATTGGAACTCCCCAAATGCTTCCAGTTTCCCATCCTGTGTGCTGCATATCTGTGGTCAGCTGTGGGTGGTGTGTTTCGGAACGGGGTGTGTGTATGTTTTTAAAATTCTGTCGGGCTTATTTTTGTGTATACGTGCACGTTTGTAGACACTGCAAACAGTTTATGTGACTACGTGTGTGTAGCTGACAGATTTATATGTCAGCGTTGTGCCGCTTTCTCTGCGACAGCGGTGACCATTTCATGGCCCTCAGCTTTGTCATGGTAAATAGAGGCTTTTACTAGTGGTTCTTTACACAGAGTATCTATTGTTTTCTTCTGGCCACAGAAACAAAGAGAGAATCCCAAGAGTCCAGATGTACACAATAAAAGCAGCCAAGACTTGAGAGAGGGGTCAACATAGGCGTAACCTGGAGCTCAATTTAGGTAAAGAGCATTTCATCCACATCTTGTGTCCTTCTGCTACTTCTGTCTTTGTTCTGACTGAAGGTTACTACTCAGGAACAACAATTTTCCATCAAACAAAACTAGAACGCCATGGGGCATAGACGTGCAGGAGCTTTCAGACACACCGGTTTATTGGAGATCGTCTATAAGTGTTTCCTCAAGCACGCTTGAAGCAAAGTCTTGTAAGACATATGACAACAACACTTCTACAGTGAAAGTAAGACTAATTATTTTAAATGGGTTAACAACCACTGTTTTATTGGGGAAAAAGAAATTGCGATCTGCAAAAGAATGACTTGGGAAAAACCAGTAGGAAGCACAGTCTTTGTATCCCAAATTGTTGACTGTGTCCAACTGGGTGAAGCCACCGCACTGCCTGTAACTGTAGGTTTGAACAAAGCAACACAGCACCCACAACATTCTCATAAATGTCTGTAAATAACAAAATGCACTCACCAGACACCATTAGGTGTGTCTTGGTAATACTGCATTTTGCCATCAGAACTGCCTTAACTCTTCTTGGCATAGATTCAACAAGGTGCCTCCTCCTCCATGTTGGCATAGTAGCATTACAAAGTTGGTGCAGACTTGTCAAAGTCACATTTGTGATTTAAAAATACAGGCCATTTACCATAATTTGATACATTAGTGTTCTGATTCTTAAGGTGCTCTGTTGGATTGAGATCTGGTGACCATCAAGTCAATCTGAGTACAATGAAAAATTAAGTGTGGTACTTACTTTACATATCCAGTGGAGTCTCACTTATTAGATAATATGCAGTTTTATTCTGACGCTACATTTGAGTCATTATAACAGAATTAGATTAGAAAAACTACAGTAATTTAAAGTATCTGAAAAATGGGTAGTGTCAGTGAAACTTTGGCTTTTATGTTAATAAGAAAATTAAGCAAATGTATTGCTAGTGAAGACCACGTGAAAAGATCAGAACACTTTCAAATTGGCCCTGTTAGGAGTCTGTTTAGTGAAATCAAGATTAATCTAACGCTTTTGTTTTTCTGGTGGAGACAGTTAGTGAAGGCACTTAGATAATGACTTTTTTCCTCGAGCAAAGTAAAATCTGAAGAGCTCTCTGGGGAGGACAAGCTCACTGTATCCCTCACTGGGTTAACAAAAGTTGCTAAGCAATACTTTTTGTATCCAGCAAAGAAACTACTGCTTTACTTAGGTTAAGTTTTAAATTTTAGCAGCAGCTTCTTCTTCTCTGAGGGAAGCTAATTTTACCCCAGTTCTCTGCTTTATGTGGAGCGCGCCCCAATTCCCAAAGCCATTTATTTTGACTGCGACCGCTGTCAGGAATTAATCTGACTTATAGTGGTTTCCATGGCAACCACCTACACCAATGATGTATGTGTGCATGTAAAGCAAAACAAAAAAAAAGAGAGATGATTTTTCTTTTTGTGCTCCAAAAATGTTTAGTCCCTCCAGATATGAACATGGCCTGCCACATACACTCACTTTTGAAAAGGTTTATATTTCAAAGCGAAGAAATTGGGGGGGGGAATGAAAACCACCAAAACAGACTTTGATAGACTTAAGCACTTTGGTTTGTTATTTAGGAGGCTGACTTCTTTGTTGCGTGGTTTTCTTTGGTCTTGTCCCCAAAAAACCTTGATGCCCAGGCCAAAGTTTCCTCTTTGATCCAAAGTGAAAAAAAAGCATAGCTACTGTTCATTTGCTTTAAGCTATTCTGGCATGCAATAGCTGGAAGAGAAACATCATGAAGATGGACACAGAATGCATAAACCATGGTCTTTCTAGCTTGTGGCTCTTATAATAATATAGCTAATCCTTTTAAGGGGTCATAAATTCTCAGAAGCTCAAATTGAAGAGTAGGTGCTAATATACAATAAAGCAGTCACAACATCTTGTGCATTTCTATGAGACTGAAATGGACTTTCCAAAGTGGGAAAGGAGAAACACAAATATAGTTATAAGCTATTATTCTATAAAAGTAACCTATTCTAGACTGAATCAACTGTACAACATATTGACTTTTTTCAGCAAGTCAGCTTCTACAACCAGGAAATTAATTCCATTCTGAGTATGTGGTCAGAGAAGTATTGCAGCACTCCAATCCCATTTCCACTAAGATTCCACTGACTCACCGTTAGAGCCCTTAAATTTCTCAAAAGAACAGAGGTCGTCTTCTTAAATGACTGGTAGAAAATGGGATGAGTAAAGCATGCAAGCGGTGAGGCAACCTAATCTGTTCCCAAATCACGCCACATTCTTTGTGCCATGAATACAGTGTAATGGGGAAATTATGGTTCAACAGTGGTAGCGTGTTGGCAGTCTGTTGGCAGCTGTAAACTATTTCTGTTGTCAAATGGGAGCTGTATCAAAAAAATGTGGCAGAATCAGCCTGTGGGCTACTCTTGCTTGTGCTGTTGATGGTCCATCAGCCAGCCGTGGAGAAGAAGTTATAACACACAAACAGCTCAAGTGAAACCAAGTGCTAAAAACAGTGAAAAGTCTCCACTGCAGTTTTCTGTTCCTCCCATTCCTGTCGCTCTCTTCCCTGTTCTTGCCCACTTGTAAACCAATCACCATTCGACCGATGCGCAGCACCATCATCCTCAAGGAATGTGCAGTTGCACGGGAGCATGTTTGCATTGCCTGAAAACCCATCTCTGTAGGTTCTCAGTTAGAAAATAAATTGGCACAATTACAGTACCATAAATTAAGAATGAGAATGCAAAAGAAGTAAAGTTCTTTTTTTCCCTTCATTTTGTGTAGGTGGTAGTACTGTAATGAGGTGAAAAATATGAAGCCCAAAAAGGGTTATTAAAATTATTGATTACTGCCACAAATATGCATCCTGTATAATGTCTTATATAATGGCTGTTTTTCACTTTGCTTTTATGTACTATATGTTACCTACTTATATGTTCTAAAGTATCGACCTTGTGGCATACCTACACTGAAACCTCTCCTTACGTTTAGAGAAGCGAAACTGTTTCCTTGGAGAAATCCTGAACACACCTGCTATGTTTGGGGGGGGGAGCTTCCACTTTCCTGCTGTGAACATCTAAACAGAGCACCACAGACATTTTCTCCAGGCAACATGAAAAACTAAATAGATTAAAATGTAGATCAAATGTGGAAAATACAATAAATGAATAATTTGATATTAAAGTAACAATATCTTGGTGGAAGGTCTTTCTTCAGTATGAGGAATTATTAATACTTTTCTCAGAAAGGAATTCAAAATGGATTCTGAGAAAAATGAGTAAACCTCTGCAAAAGACGACTCGCGCTATTGGGAGAACGCACTTTGTACAGTTTCTGGGTAATCAAGATCCCATTCACACTTTAACACTGATCATTAACATTTAAAATGTGCAGCTCTTCTACAAACAACCAGGAGATGACATCTTTGTGAAGCAGTCTTAATGGACAGTAATCAACAATCATGTCTCTTATATACTCCAACAATCCACCTACGACTTACAATTACCAAGTCTTTTGAGGGCTCATGTTATAGCATTACGTTATACCCGTTTGGTTCACAAATTCATTATCTGGACAAATCATATGGGCACCAGGAGAGCACAAATGTACATGGAAATATACTTAGTGTGAGGTATATGTTTCCAGCACCTTGTTGACTCTATGCTACAAAAAAGGCAAAAGGGCTTCCAAACCCCATTTGGTGTATTTTGCCAGATCAAGTGTGCAAAGAGGTATTTCCATAACTTTCTAAAGTCTTAGGATGTAACAGTCCTAAGCCATTAGCACTTCTCATTTAGATTTACATCTACCTATAACACCAAATCCCCTGGAAAAACCACCAGCTAAGCTACACAGAATGACCAGCATGATTATGTGGAGAAACCTTTTAAAACTACACCTTGCATTACTGAGTTCCATAAATCGCTACTAAGAAGCAAAACTTAAAATGTTTGATGAAAGAGGCAGATAGAAGTGGTGCACCCCAATTTCAGTTTTTACAACGCAGCCAACCAGATGTCAAGCACACTATTTCTGGAAGGAATCTAGCACATTGTGTCGGCACACCCATCACAGCTGCAGTTAAACAGGTTGCAAATTTTGAATGAAGTGAAATTATAGTCACCTTTACTTCGGTGTAGATCTACAGTCCATGTTTACATTTTCGAGCAAATGCTATTGAGCAACGGGCCTTTTTTATTATCTTCTAAAGTGAGCGTAGAATATTTACCAAAGATTTTAGGTTGCGTGCTGCTGCTCACATAAGTGAAATCTCAGTTCAGTTAGACTCATGGATTTGAGGATGAATTTTGAATGTTTGATTTATAGTGATCAAAAGTATCTAGTTTGACATAAAGAGCACTTGCTACAGTCAATGCTATCACAATGCTGCTGCTATACACATGATGCTACTGACTGGACAGACCCAATATGACCTCGAGAAACCAAGCACATAGACAGGTAGGGGTGACGGTAGAGCAGTTCATCTACTAATTGGAAGGTTGGTGGTTCAATGAACATGTCCCTTGCTGCTAAAGTCAGCATGCCAATGCATCTTTGGGCCAGGTACTGAACCCCAAGTTGCTCTCTGATACATCCATGAGAGTCTGAATGTTAGATAGAAAGCACTTATGAAGAAAAAGCATAGAAAAAAAGTGCTTGTATGAATGGGTGAATGAAGCATGCTGTATAAAGCGCTTTGATTGTAGAGTAGAAAAGTGCAGAATTCCAAGTCCAGTCCATTTACGTCAAGAACAGAGGAGAAGAAAACGTACAGGCTTTCAAATGCTGTAGAGCTAAAGTTTCATTTGTTTCTGCACCTTCAGACTCAAGGTATGAAGAACCATGCCTATTTTTTATCATCTTTGAAGGGGTCCCCTTCACCTAAGACATGAAAACGTGAGGGAAAGAAAGAATGTGACCAGCATGCCTTAGCTAGAATTATGTACTTGAATTAGAAGTGGCAAGAAAACTGAATTCATTTGACTGCAATCTGCAATCTACTGACATCTACAGTAGCAGTGAGATTTCCCACATCGTACATTTAAGACATGGGTACCATTGAAGTCTTTTTCTGCACTCTAGGCATTCATAGAAAATAAATGACATTTTGAAGATTTACAAAAACATAATCCCAAATCAAACCAACCCTTTGACAGAAAAAGAAATCTAGCTGGTAAGCCTACTTTTTCATCAGCAAGATATCCCACAGTGCTGAGACACCATAAAGAGTTCAGGGATTTGACAAGTTCAGATCAGAGGAGCTTTTCGGGGGCTTCAGAAATGCACATAGTCACTAAATTCCTAAGGCATGCTGCGTGTGTTGCGATAATTGTGCTCATCATTATTCACTTTAGCATTGCCCCCTTCACCTACATGCATTAGACAAGCTACAGAAGCAGTAACGGAGGTTAATGTAGATGAGGACCACTGAGGGAGAAATCTTCAGCTTCAAATGCATTACAACAACAACAAAAATGCACTGGGAATGCACAGAATATCATAAACTGTGGATTTGAGGAACTTTTGAATTTTCCTTTTAGTCCGTTTTACAGCCACTCAAATCAATAAAAAGGTGCTCAGTGGACACCTAATGAATAGATGCCAAATAAGTCTCCTTGCTAAAAGGCTCTGGCCTTCAGTCTTCGCCTCTTATGTAGCAAGCCAGCCAGCTAACCCTGCTGCCTTGTTTGGACTGGCCTCTTCACACTGATTTATTGCTCAAACGTCACCAGAATGTCAACAGGAACCACACTCTTTAGGAATTTGCATATTTAAACAGTTTTGGTCGGAACTTTTTCCTTAATTCAAACTTAGCAGACACAAAAAACAACCCATAATAATAAGAATGATAAGTGTATATTAGTACCAGAGAGAAAGTGGAAGGAGGAGTCCACGTACTATAAAATGATTGCTCTATTCATCACACTTTATCTCCTCCTAATATTCTTTTATTTATTTATTTATTTTTTTAATACTGCCTTCATATTCTTCTCTCAGTGCTTTGTGGAGCTATTAAGGCTTGAGTGATTTTTTTGATTGCCATTTATGCTGAGGTAATTAAAAAAAAAGAAAGAAAAAAGGCCCAGGGGTATCAATATACAAAACAGCGTATCGCTGTGTTACAGAAAACTGAATTTGAGATTTTCTCAAGGCATTTCATTGAATTAAAAAGATAAAATGGCAAAATAAGCAAATTAAAACAACAATACCTCATTTTCCTCTTAACAAACATAATTAGTTCTGGGAAAAATATGTCTTCAACAATTCATTTTCTCATAGGACAAAATGAATTGTTGAAGGAACGATGTGAAATCAGTTTTCTCCAGCAATCGCATTTAGCACAAAAATCCCTTTTGGGGTTGTGTCAGAAACGTCAAAAAAAGAACACCGCCAAATCAAACATGCGGAGCCACCTGCAGTGGCGATCCTTTGTGAATAAGGCAGCGGCCAAAAGTAGGTTTAATTGCATTTAGTACGCCCTCATATGTTATGTTACATTTCCACGGCCTTGAATTGTACCTTGTAATTTCTTTGATATATTCACGGCCCTTTGCTGCACTGCTGATGCAAGTGATCAGAGACGAGAGGTATAACAAGATGAAAGTTACCAAGATAACAAGTCAAGCAGAGGAAATTGTACAGAAAAATGTAGCTCTTTCACTGTGCAGAAACAGGCATTCAATGGTGTGTCAGAATGATGAGCAAAAGTGCTTTTTCTTTGGTTGGCTGTTCTAATTTAAAAATTGATATTGATTGTTACTCTTATTTAGTCAACCCCACACTCACAATACACAGACAGTGTAGACACTGCATATAACCCCACAATCTATACACTAAGCAGGAACTGAGCAGGCTCAGGCAGAAGCAATATGTATGTACAGCATGTCTGGCCAGTATATAATCATTAAAGGTACCCTACATTCCAGAAAAAATATATATATCTCTGATTCATTTTTTCTTGTTTATATGCCAATTAAGTTTGGGAACAGGTCATACATACAACAAATAACACTTGCTAATGTAATGGAACAGATTAACTGTTGTCACCATCCTTCCCCTGGTGAGCCAGCACTTTTTTTAGCCCGTGCAGGTGGTGCTAGGGAAGCACTGCTAAGAGCAATTTCCTAGCAGGAGAGTATTTTTGCGTGTGAAGGCGATGCTGTGCCTCTGTCACACAATAATTGTGTGTTTTGAATGTAACTTCCAGACTAATCCCAACGCTTGCATGTGCAAAGTGATATGAAGCGCTGTCAGTTTCTATCCAGCCATGCATTCAGCATCAATTGAAAACTACAGCTTTACTTTACTTATCGCTTCTTCTTATCAGCTGGTGGGCTTTCTAATCTCTCTGCCTCTCTGAGAGTGTCCCAGCTGTAAATCCACTGGTGGGGAGCAGATAGCATCTCATGTCAAGAAGAATCCACTGTATTCATCTCACTAGGGGAGACAATGTGGCTCAATCATATCTGCTTACTGCTTCCAAATACAATTCACATAAACGCCCTACTTTTTTTTTTTTTTTGATAGTGTAGCCTCAGGAAATAAATACAAAATATGCACACACACAAAAAAGAAGTGATTTGTTATGAGTGTTACATTTTGTTTTGGACTGCTCTGAGATGTGTCATACCAACTGCCTCTTTTGTGCTATCATGTCCGTTCCTGACAGCTGTGTCTATTCTGGGAGCCTTTGTGAGTTATTTTAAACAGATGGTGCACAGGAGGATCTTAGTCATTATGATACAGGATGACATTAAATGACAAGACCCCCCCAAAAAAGAAGAAGAAGGATCACACAGTGCAGCAGGTTTGGCTGTTTTAGCTGGTTTCAGTAATATTAGACGATGGGAAAACACATCTTTGTGTACCTGGATACCCCGTCTTTAACATTCGTTTAATCACATTTTATATTTTGCAATGAAGTAAAAGCCTATAACAGCTCGTCTTATCTGGCGCATTTCTAGTCCTCACATAAACACGGCATAAAAGGTCATTTATAAATGAGAACAACTGTGGTGCTGCTGCTGCCATCGCCTGTGTTGAGGTCACATGTTTTCTGCATTTATGAATGACCTCACACGGTTTTGGCAGTGGATTTACAACTAGAACGCTACATCTATAGGTGGCTTTTCTGCTTTCACAGAGAGCACATAGAAGCAACTAACAAGGCTGCTTGTTAATATTTGTATAGCTACAAAGATGAGGGGCAACAGAAGATACAACCAAAACGAACAGATGCTATGGTGAGACACCATGAGCATCCAGAATAGCTTGCTCCTTGATACGCACTCCACACACCTTTGATGGTTTAGTGAGGGGATAAACACTGTTCTTCCAAAAGAAATTCTCTTTGAAATGGTGCTTTGAGTGCCGTTTCAGATGTTATTATGTACAAAATAGGTGTGCACTTAGGTCAAGATCTGGTGACTGCAAAAGGCTGTAGCATATGATTCACACCGCTTTCACCTTTGTCCTGAATGAAAGCATCTATATTTGCTACACTTCCCCAGCTTTATACATGTAAACCGTAAAAGGCGTTGCTTGATAGGATGCTAAAAGAGGAGAAGAAAAACACGTAAACAAGGAAAATCAACTAAGAAAGAGAATAATGGCCGCAGCTCATTTATAGCCAAGCTGGTATTTACCAGCTGCATCATATAAAGATGATATCCATAATGATGATGTCACCCTCTGCTAATTCTTTGTGTGCTTTCACAGCATTTTGGGGAATGAGTCTGTCTCCGAGTACACCTCTTCCCAGACATGCTGCCTGTTTGCTAAGGTGATTAACGCCACATGTTCTTCGGGATAATCCTCGCAAGTAATAATGTCCTCTATGGTCATATGGCAAATAGCAACAATGGGTTGTAGCAACAAAAGAAAAGCTTTAAACAAAAAGTTAACAATGCAACAATGCCAAAGCTTAGCCCACCATTTCGATATGGGCAAGTCGTAATTGGGCGGGAGCTTATGCGTACGCATTGCATGCACAATCTTAATATTAAGGGCAATTACAGCGTTCTTCCTTGTAAAAGTGAACAAAAAGTTTATGGTGCGTTTTTCTCTTTTTTCTGTGTACTTCTGTGATAAAAAAAACAAAAACACTCACGCATGTACTCATGCACACACATTACAGCCACCATGCCCCATCATAGCCCGGTTGCCACTGCCTGCACTGCAGTTGCTATGGAAACACCTGCATCTCTGGTAATCCTATGAATAGGATGCAATGAGCAGGGCTTCAGGGGGGAAAACAGCTTAACATGGTGGCAGGTGGAGACAGTAAACTGAAGCACATTGCTCAAAAAGACACTTGACTCTGATTTTCTTAGGTTGTCTGAACACCTGGTCTAGAAATAAATGGAAAATAAATATTCATTATTTTACTAGTATTTGCTACACACAGGTGATTTTGGTTGCATTTTGCCTCTGGCGAGTATAATGTTTAAGTCGAATGTATTTTGTTCTTATGTAATGGTGTCCGTTTTACGCAAAAGCATTTATGTGGGCTGGAAAAAGTGCACTGCTATAAGTTAGTGTGGGAGGACCTTGTTGCAAACGTAAAATATTATCTACTGAAGCACAGACATTACATTTTAGTGTTCAGTGTAATCACAACGAATAGCAAAATAACTACTGCCCTGTGCTCTGCCCTAGTTATCATAGAATGTTTTTCCTCATGGAGTAATTCCCCATCGAGTTTACTTTATAAAACTTTGAAAAACGCAACCAACCATAATACAAACTTTAGTAAGACAATGATGATGTCTACCTCTAATAAAAATATATTGCACGTATTGTTTTTGTAGATCAAATGCATTAAAAATGATTATTTCTGGTGAAAACCAAAACCAAATGACCTCACATAAACAATGATTTCTTTTTTTCTCAACCTTTGTACCAAACTACACAAAACAAGCAAGATACAAGGTATTGATTTTTGAGCTTTAGAGGTTCAGGTAGGTGGACTTTGCCACCTTTGAAGAGACAGGGAGCCAGACTCCCTGTTTCCTCTCAAAATAATTGTCTGGCCCTAAACTTGAACACCTACATGGTACGTGCGGTATCATTTTGTTGATAGTAAACACACGATAAGGGTAGGAACAGAAGTCGTTTTTGTTGTTGTACAAAAAACAATCAGTTCATTTATATAAATACTGCATTTGTGTGTAGCGCACCATATCTGATTTGCATTTCTTTCATTTTGATAAACTGCATCGCGCATGTGTTGTACCACATGAAACATAAAAGTGCCACACTCCCTCAATTCACTGTTAAAAATGCAACAACCAGAAAAGCATGCATGATTCTAAATTGGCCAGCTGTGACAGCTCAGATAGGCTCTATCCACTGTGCTGCCCACTCGCTCACTTTGTGTAACTTTTTAATTTTTGCATAGCTTCCAAACCTCACCACCAGCATTATTACCACCAATGGATTCTGAAAGCTTTTTCTCACCAACCCTAAGCGAGAAGGACCTGGAGTATTTGCCAAAGACATGAATTGTAAGCATGTTTTATAAAGCCAGCTTTATATTCTTGAATTATTTAAATTATTTTACTTCTGATTGACAATTCCATTTAAACTGAAGAATCTGACGTTTTAATATAAAAAAGAGAGAATTCAGAGGTTATTTTTCCCTTTCCACACACTAACAGTGTAACTAAAGACTTTATGATGTATTTCAAAAAAAAGTTGCCGCCACATATTTAGCTTTAAAAACGCAACATTTAAAGTACCCGAGCGATTTAAACATTTTTAATCAAAAAATTCAAGTACAAAAGCTGTGCTCTCAGGTCGGAATCACCACAAAAAGTTTAATATCCAAAGATTATTTAATCAGTCGTTCTTTTCATCTTGAAACGGGCTCAGATGACACCAAAATCCTTGGCTCAATGCTAACAGAGCATAGCCATGTAATCTTTTGACAGAATAGTTGGGGAAACACTTGCAAATTAAAAGCCTTGCACTGTAATTTAGTGCAGTCATTTTGCCTCCATCTGCCTTTGGAGCAGGTCAATGGGTTTACCAAAGAGAGGTTTGTTGCTGTTAATGCACTTCTGCAGCTGTACTGTATCTCTGCTTGTCTCTTTTTTGCACTGACGTTGTTTGGCTCGGTTTGCTAGCCTCAGCGCACCGCCTTTGTCTGTTATCTGCTTAGTTTATGTTAATAATCCGTGTGAACATGAAACCAACCAGAATTAAAAGGCAAAAACTTGTAATGTCTTTCTTAATCTGTATACTATATATGGAGATCAAATGCACTGCAACTTCAGAAAAAAACAGCAAATAGAAAAATGCTGCAAAAGCCCTCAAAACACAAGGTGAATAAAACACAGCACGGTGGCTACGGTTGAGAACATTTGCAGTATTTTTGTATTAAGTTGAAGAGTGTTTGACCTCTCAGGGACACCGTAGTATGCATAAGCTGAACTGACAGAGCCACTGTGAAATCACTCATTGGTCTTGAAACCTCAAGGTTAAAAAACTTATGGCTTTTACTGTGTTGATGTTTTCAAAATGGAAGTGACAAATGACATATATATTTCACAAAGAAACCAAGCAACAGTGCACTTTCAAAGGGTTGCACAATTTGCTTTATTGCCCTTTCTGATTTAAACAGGGTCCATCATTTTAAAAAATTTTTAAAACAAAAGCTACAATTAGTGATCAAGGACTTAAACCAATTGGCAAGGTGTTTCAGGTGAACCCTGGGGTCATTTGAACTTTTGCAATGAGTTTAAAACAGCTTTGCAATCTTTGTTGGCCACAAAATGAAAGCATTTTTAATATTCAGCCTAAACTCTAAATCTGAGTACGAGAGACCTTGGATTGAGAAGCGAAAGGTACTCATAGGAGACAAAATAAGTACAAAGAAAAGTACAGATGATGCACAACAATAAAGATCCCAGTAAAGAAATGCAGACACAGGATGTTCTTAATTGGCCTCTATAGTTTGGATTGCTCTGAGAAGACTCATCAGGTGTCAGCTGCTGATGAAAGCCACTTATCTGTTTCAGGCCTGTAGATGATACAGTGTTTACCATTGCTGGCGCTTCTTAATTCCCACCATTGTCTGCACTCACTGCTTGCTACCATTAAACCAATCAACAGCCCCGCTGAGCCTCGGCTGATAATCGGTCAAGAAGAAATGACTCCAGGAGTCACAGAAGGAAAGCAAACAGGTCTCCGTGTTGCATCGTGCTGATTGAATTGACAGTGACCATTCTGGCCTGTCAGTTTTAAATTGAGATTGTTATCAAACTCGGCTGTCAGAATGATGCAGTGTTTTAGGCGCTAACAAGAGCGATTTATATGGAAAAATGCAAGAAACAAAACAAAACATCTGAGCCATATCCATCAATGTATTTTTAGCCAAGACCTTCAACATGAGTCACTCTGTCAGCTGGTCAGTAAGCTACAAAAAGCTTCAGTAATATCTTGGCGGACTATTTAATTTTTTACAAAAGCCCCTGGATATATATAAAAGGGACTGTCCATCGGGGAGGAAAAAATGAAGACAGACACTGGATCCACTTTTCTTTTCCTTTTACAAGAGCTCGCTGACCAAAAGCATAAAATCATATAACAATCTCTTGCAATTGCAGGACTGCAGAGTCCGTCACTTTTCTAATGCAAACATAAACTGCATCCAAGGCTTGTACACTATTGTCTGTGTGGTCAGAAGGTAGGATTTTTTTCCCTTTAAGTGTGTAATAGAAAAACATCTGCGAGCAATAACTGGACTGATTCTCTGGACATTTCAGAGCAACACAATGTAGCAGTCAGGCAGCTTTTGATCAGTTTCCGAGAAATGATTGCCTTCATGTCTTATGTCTCATGGTGGTTATGGAGCTTGCAGGTTACGAAGATTAACTTCTCAACAATTCTTTCCAGGAAGTAGATTCTCTGGGGTTTGTCCCGAGCTGGTGTCTAATCTGGAGTTCAGCACTGATGTGAAGAAGGAGCTTCTGACTGGAGGCAGCTGCCTTCACTGATATCACGCCAGTGTAGCCTAAAATCTGACATGCACTTAGTTTTTATTGTGCGAAGGAAGATTGTGACGTCTAGCACCACATATGCTTTAATCAGCCTGAGGTGTTTTTGTGTACATTTCACTGAACTTGATATAAACGGCTAGAGCAGAAAAGAGTGATGGACAAAAGGGAAACAATGGCAGCAAAAACAAAGAGGAGATTATATGCAGGATTGCAATACCGGTGCTCTGAGCATATAATAGAGGAGGAAAAGAGAAAAGTCACATTACCGTCCTGTTTTTTGTCTTTTGGTTTTTGCTCCTGGTTCCTATTCTTGAAACTGTCTAATTGAGTCTGCTTTGTTTTTACAATAACCTCTGATCCAACAGCAGCGGGATAGGGTTGAATGGGGAGTGAAAAACAGGCCTGAACGCTGTGTCGTTACATCGTGTTGTTTCCAAGTGTTAGGTTAGAGTCGAGAGAGGACTGTTGTACTTGGCATAGATATAGGTTCTTCACTTATTTTGTTTATGTCTTCCTGTCATCGTCCACCATTAATTACACAGTTATGCAGGAGATGTGGTTGGTCTGCACAAACGATGCAGTGTGTGTTATTTTAAAAGCTTATTAGGCTGACCTGTAATTCACATATGTTAGTTCTGCTTTACTATTTCAGTTTTTGTTCTCTTGTCAAGCTTACCCTTCCACCATCTAGTTCCATTCATAGCTTAAAAAAGTAAAGGAGGGGGCATTTTTCTGGTGGACTTCATGATGTGTGACAGATGTAGGGCTCTATGTAAAATGAATAAAGAAAGGAGCTGTGACAGAGCAGAGAATGAGTCCCTGGGCACCACAATCACACTCAGTCTGATATGACTCAGTTTAACGTACTCTGTTTTTTTTTTTTTTAATTGAATGGTGTTCATATTAAGTAAGTTGTTATCTTCAAAAAGAGCTAATATCATAAGCCTCTGATGAGGAACACCGTTCACACATGCATTTAATTTCACCCAAACAGCCGCATCAGAAGGATAATTGGTTCTTATAAATTAATCTCTGCAGTTTTGGAGCTTAAAAATGCCAATGCAACAGCAACACAAGCAGAAGAGCAGCTTTGATTATTTTGAAAGGCAGCAGGGCTGAAGGCTGATTCCTAATGGCTGAGGAGAAGCTTGTGGGTTAGGGAGATTAACTTCAAACCTTCCCAGAATTAATTTAAGGATATTTTGCGTCTTAATAAGGGGGATGCATGAAAAAAGAAAACAAGTGTTATTTTTCAACCTACATCTTGTGGTTTCATGTAAAAGGCACGTTGCCCAGGATTACTGCCTGGGAGTAATAACTTTACGGAGGGAAAATTAATCGCGTTGCATTACATTTGATGTAACTGTAGTTTTAGAAATTCATAAACCTATCTCAAATGCAGTAAAACGCTTTAAGTGAGAAGTTTTCTTTTAGAAAAACAGTGGATATTACTCACATATCCAGCTAGAATAACACCATCAAAATGCCCACAGAAGGTACGATTCTTACCTTCATGTAGATACGGAGTGGAGTTGCAGGATACAGGGAGAAGCAGACATAGGGAGAAAGACCAAAACAAAAGGAAAACTGTTAATTTATCAAAAAGATGTTTCACTGTTAAGTTAAACTCGCTTATTGTCTCTCAGTTGTTTTCAGAGATTTAAGGCTATAACTTTAAGCACAAATCAGAACAAACCAATAAAGTTCTATAAAATGAAACAGCATTAAAGAAACAACAAATGATTTAATGTGATGGACATTTTTATCCAAATACAGCAGAACACACATCCAGTGCTGATGCATGAATTCTGTTACTTTAAGGTTGTTAAAAACTTTCAATACACACACAAATAAGCAGCCATTGATTTAGCTGTATCTTCCTGAATGTGGGCAAACTGGTTTCTATAATTACAGGCTATGCTTAGATGGAAAAGTGTGAATGAGAAGGAAAAAGTACTGCTAAGGAAAGTTTCTGTAGGGACATGTAGGGAATTACACACATGAATAAAAAGTACAGAAAAAATACAGATATAGATACAGGGGAAAAATGGTTGTACATCGCTGGTTGAGGTCAGCACCTTATCTCGTTTTGCCTTCACACACTGTCACATACCGTTCACATCTCTGAAAGTGGTCCTTCCAAGTATTTTTCAGTTCAGTGAGTTTTAATTTGACTAAAAAAGAAGCTACAATTTTAATTTCTCTGTGTATTCTGAGCCAGTTTGCTTCTGAATAGCATTACCCTAGCCAATTGCCGCTACCACAAACAAAAATTAAAAATTAAAACACAAAGCAGTGGGAGGACATTCTTGCTGCTGATAAACAGCATTTCTAAGATTATCATATCGCAAAGAAAATAATAAATGAAGAGAAAAGGTTACTCAAGCATGCATCGCTCAGAGGAACAACCAACTCTTGTTTTTTTTTCGTACGAATGTATGATGTAGGATCCTAATTTGTTTCTTTAAAAGCAGAGCTATTTGTTTGCAGAGTAGCACCTGATTATGAGTATGTGCAGTGGCCTAAGACACTGTGCAGACCTTTGCGGCCTTTTCCAGATGAGCAACGCGTAATGAAGGTGAGATGAGCTGTGTTTGGAAACAACACAGTGTGTCTCACAGTGCAGAAAGCAGAAAACCAGAGGAAAGTTTGGACAAAAGAAGCTCATCTGTTTTAGACGAATGCTGGGAGGTCAGAGAGGAAAGCAGATGGTTTGAATCCCTGATTGCCCCGGGAGGAAGTGGGTGGAAAAAGGGAATGAGTAACACTTTTTCCTCCTTAAAATAGTCATAATAAATAAGAAGGGCAGTGAATTCTCAGTCAGTCTGTCTTGGAAATTTATCCAAGTTAGTGCCAAAATCTCACAGATGCTTCCTTGAGCTACCTCAGCACTGTTTCATGAGGTAGGTTCTTCTTTTATTTATTTATTTTTGCATAATCTTGCTGACAGACAACCTTCACTGACAACATGCCTCCAGGGGGAAAAGAGGTTTATGAAAAACGTTTCCTAAAGGATGAATTAAGTTCATTGCAGTTCCTGGGTCTTTATCTCACAGTTTGGCATTTGTTCATATAACCTCCTGAGACCAGAGCTCGTGTTTATGATGCACTTTTCATATCTTTTATCTATCTAGGATTAGTTGGACATAATTAGTATGAAACCTGAGCCTCATTGTTGAACAGGGAGTCTTCCATAGTTGTTACATACTTTTATTTTTTTCATTTTTCATTTTTTAAGAGGATAATTTTCATATGCTTGGAAACTCTGACATGTGGAAAGTGTGATATGGCAAGAAACATGCAGATATGACTTCACCTTATTTGGAGATTAAATTAAGCCAAATGAAAACTAAGTCAACATTTGAAAATCAATTTATGTTTAGTCAACCTACTCTTATCAGGTCTTTGTATTTTCATCACACTCACTGCATAGCACTGATTACTTGAAATTAATCTCCATATTATAATGTGGGTTAAGGTTAGAAAGACAAAAACCATCAAACATCTGTTTCTGGAGTTTCACAAAGAAATTCTGATAATGTCAAATTCATCAACTTTTTCTTCATATCAACTTGGATTTTTGTGCAATCCCCCAAACGCCATAAGCCATTATTGACAAAGCTCTCTTTGCAGAAAGAGAATGCATATAGAGATGCTTTAATAGCTACTCGTACTAAATGAGATGTCTGCGTCAGCCAGGCATGTCTAAACAATATGTGAGGAGCAGAATAAGCAGTGGGAAAGATAAGTGGATATGAAGAGAGGAAGCCAAAAAGAAAATGAGGAAAAGAGCAGTAGGTATGGAAAGAATAAGGAAATGAATCAACCACCACGGGCAATCGTTCTCACTAATACAGCAAATTAGCGCTGATAAATTAGGCATTGTCAGCAACTCCTTTGCATCCTCTGGGCTAGAGTTATTATGAATACTGAAATTTAAATACTACTTAGGCAACATCCTGAAAGATTACATTCTGAATTCAGGGTTGATGCTATAGGAGCTGCAAGCAGAGGTTTAATTTCACCTTCAGATGGTGTGCACCTGCTAAGTGGAGCTATGACGAAGAAAGGAGTTCAAATTAGCCCATGTCATAGGATCTCAAGTCCTATTCAACACTTCAGACTATTAAAACGTAACCCAATCTCATTGGTGATCCATTGTGCTGGCCTGAAAACTTTCTGGCTTTGATGCTGTGTATGTCAATGTTTTATCATATGGATACAGCAGCTGTGCCAAATGTGCACATTTATAAAAATATATACACATATATACTCAGAATATTAGTTGTATGCCAGTAAAGGCTCAGAGTCAGATTTCTCAGCTTTTATCATCCAATAGTCTTTGAACTGCTAAATAGCAACATTACCAGCCTCCTGTTTCAAAGTAATGGAATACTGCCATTTAAGTCTGTGGGTACTGCATGCATGCATTTCTACATGAGTGCCTATCCACAGTTAGCTAACCTAGAACTGAAAATGCAGGTCTACAAGGTGCAAAATAACAGACTTTATCAATGATTCTAAACAGCGAGGGGGTGACGGCTAAAATCAAGGGAAATAATAGCCAGCACTATCAAGCAGCATCCCTGAGTCAACTGAACCTTCATTTTCCTGTTATTTCTATTCTCTTTTGCTCTACACACAACCACTAAAAGCAAGCAAGGCTGATTCATCTCTTTCTCTCTGTCTGCTGCTGCATTCGGTACCTGTGCTAGCATCATACGGCTGTATTCAAATAATCTAAACAAATCTGCATTAGGAAAAGAGAAGGAACACGAATCTTCATTTCGCAGTTTTATCGGTGAAAGCTGACAATGTTTCAACGCTGTGTGTGGTTTGTATACTGGTCACTGTTAGTGTTGCTCTTACTTATGATGTTGTGTTATGTTTTGGTTCTGCCTAAAACATAGAGGAAACACATATGGGAAAACTGTCAAAATGAATACATCAGTGATTTTGGCTTTAGGACCACTTCCAGAAAATCTTTAAAAATCTTAAGTATTTATGCAATATTTCACTTTATATTCTATTTTACCACAAAACTCAATCCATAATAGTTAAAATAGAGTTGCTACTCATACTACAAAATAAAAGTTGCTGTGCTTGTTAGACTATTTCCCCTTTTTCTGCACTCTGAAGGTCACGTGTGCTAGAAATCCTTATCGCCATGGACACACATTGATCAAATTTAGTCCTGCATTACTGTGATTTAAATAAATACCAACCGTCCAAAGCGTGCTCAAAAGACACTGAAGAGAAAAACCTTGCAAGACATCTCAATAATCCTGATGTTTGAATGAAAAGTGAAATGTGATGGCTTTTCAACAAAGAGATAAGAATGTTCACCATAACTGAACTCAATTTACACAGAAAGAGAAGTCTTTTTCCAGACTTCTTTTCAAATCCCAAAAAGCCAGGTTTTAAACCAAACTTAAGGATGTGGGTCTTTCTCTGGATATGCAGAAAAGATTACTTTTGAACTTTTCACACAAATATCAGCACTGTAATTGTTATGGTTCTTTGCTGGATGGGAGGCGATCACGTGTTCGCAGTTCATCAATGGCTATATGCTGTCCAAAAAAAAAAAGGCGGGGTTTTATTTGGACCAAACCAATGTGACTGAACATAAAAGAATTTTAATTACTTTCAAAATTATCCCAAAAGCGCCTCATTAGATTTAGCCCTGAACATCCATGGATGACAGGTCGTTAGTGGGTATTGATCTGCTTTGGTACCCAAAAGAAAGACAAAAAGTCAGCTTATATCATATCACAGTTGCTACATTAATACAAAAAGGGTCATTTTAAAATGCCACAATATTTAAAAAACTTTAAGTTCAAACATCTCTGTCCTTTTGCTGCTGCATATTTAGAGGAGGTTTCACAAATAAGAGAGCAGAGCTCTGTCCTTTGGGAATCTGCTTCAAACCAAAGTGTCAGACTGAATCTGTCAATTTTCAACCGCACAGTGAGAAAATGGAACAAGAGAAACCAGTCAGTGGTCAGTTAGCTCAAGCTGACCTACATGTGAAAGAGAGGGAAGGAAGCCTCATTATAGAAGGCATTCAGTGTAAAAAAAACTTGAAACTTAAAAAAGTGCAAAACGATTATAGTTTTAAGCATGACATGAGAAACACAGTATCCAGTAGTTCCAGGGAATCTGTCATCATACTTTCCTGTGACATTTAAATGAGGATACCAACTAAAAATTGACATGCAGAGTAGACAGAAAAAATAAAGGCTGTGTCTAATGAGATCTTGCATTAATTGCTATTGTAAAGATTTTTTTTACTCACTACCATGTTCATTTCCATTCATACCATCACAAACCCATATGAGTCATAGAGCTCTGAGTCATAAAACATTCAGTGTGAATCACTGTATTTTGTTTAGGATCATCTCTATATTTCAAGCACATACACGGAAACAAATGTATATGCACACAGATCACAACCTTGCTCTCTGTGCTAATACACAGACAGTCACAGATGGCGGCTAGTGCAGTGACCTTGGAAACAAGCAGGTAATCCATTTCAAAAAGTGGGAAAGTGCTTTATCACTGGTTGAGCGCTGGACGTGACAAACTCGCCGTCTGCCAGGAGAGTGAGGAGGGCAATTGATTTTTAAAGAGAGTAAACAAAATTTGACAAATGAATTTCTGCACATTTTTGCACCCCTTATGCTCACTCACATCCTGAAATATCAATAAATGGAGCTGAGCCAAACATGTTGCATAAGGAGAAAAAAAACAGGCAAAGTCAAAATATCTTATTCAGTCCAAACACTTTTTGTTTTTTGCTGTTTTTCTTAAACAACTGATTTTTAGACACAAAAACAGCCGAAATCTCAAAAGAAAACCTACATGGTTTCACACGATGCCCAGCAGTTTCCCCAAGCTTCCCACAGTTCAACAGAATGCAATTCAATCCAGTTTGTACCATGTTAGGCTAGCTGTGAGCTCTGGTAATGAGCTCACAGCTAGCCAAATAATAGACAAATAACAATAAAATCAACACATTAAGGACAGATTAAAATACAAAGCAGACCAAAGAAATCCGCTCTGAATGTGTGCTGAAACACATTAATGGTTATTATTTGGTTATAGTCCATCTATAAACCCTAAAAGAACTCAAGAATTTAACATTTTTACAGGGTTCAAGTTCCATAAGAGAAATTTCCCATTCATTTTCTCGATCGATGCTTCTGAAAATCCTAACATAAAGACTTTGAACCAAGCCAACAAGTTACTAAGTGAACTGTCAGTGCACATAATTACATTTAATTGTGAAGGATCTGCTCATCCCACAATGTGCTGCAAACCCTAGATTCCAGAGCAAATAATTTGCACCCTTCTCAAATTTAATACTTTTTCATTATTGTAATGTTGTAAAACAAAAAAAAATGTTTTATATATATTTTGTCATTTGGGCGTAGTGACATATAGCCCAGTTATTTATATTGTGCAGCATTTCCTGATTCCAATCACCAATCAGAGATAGGATTCCGTTTCTGATTCACTTTAACACTGTGGGCACAGTATTTTTTTTCCTGTTTAAACAGGGTGGAAATCACACAGGACTTCTGTGTGATTTCTTTCTGATAACATTGTTTCGTAATGTTGCAGCTCTTAGTAAGGCTGATTTGGATGGTTACAAAATGATGGCTCATAATAAAAATCCTAACGGAGAATATGACAGGAGTATTCAGAACGTCACTCTATAGGTCTTTGAAATATGAGAAACACTGATACTGCAAACAGCGTCCTGGTGAGGCAGAGTGGAGACCCAAATGTAGACATGTGAAAACATTACAAATGAGCTTATATTGGCTGATGCAAACTATACAAAACAAAAGTCTAGAAAGGTGCAGAAATGGAAAGTTAACACCAAAAAAGACTAACAGACATGACTACTGACACTGAACAAGACGCTAAAGATAGGTGAACACAGAGGAACTGAGGCATAACCACAGGCCAAAGGGAGGACAAACAGACTGCTACTTCTAATAGTACTTTACTTTTGCTTCATTTGTTGTTTGTTTAATTTAAGACTAAAAGAAAATTAAATGAATGAGAGGTAAAACTTGAGGGGAGTATATACTTCTGCCTACTCCATTTCAAACAAAAAGAGGAATGATATTTTGTAATGATTGTGAAGGCACATGTTTGAAATAAAAATGAACTGAACTGAACTCAACCTTCATGTAAAAGTAGGAAATAAAAACTCAAGATGACCAGAATAATAAAAGGAATCAAAGAGGAACACAAAAATACACAAAAAACACAAAAAATCAAATCTTTGTTTAAATGAATAACAAAACACAAACCAAGACTCAAAGAAAAAAAGAATAAACCAAGCAAGCATCAAAACTGCACACCGTGACAACTGACACCAATGCAGGTGATAAGCATGTATTTATAAATGGAAAGCTGATTCTTAACTATGCAGTTAGAGTTTTATTTTTGATTCATAAAGTAAAACTTCATAGTTAAGAATCAGCTTTACTCGGCTAGATGATGTAGAAAAAAATCATTGAAAAACAAGGTCCGGCTATTATATGAAAAAAGAAAGAGGTAAACACAGCAGGGCATCCTTGAGCTGTATCAGCTGAAGTTCCAATTTGGTTTTCGTCTCACAAAAGTTTCACTGTCACAGTAACTTCATCCTGGACTCGGTATCTTTACAGTCTTTTGAGGGTTATACTGATGTTTCTAAGCAAATAAAGCACATTGCTTTCCTCATTTGTGAAAATGCTAATTATAGGACTATTATAATAGTATTTGATATTATGACCTGACTGTTGGCTTAAAATGAGCAAATTCTCAATGAACTATAACTCTTTCTGCATTCTGTCATTATTCTACGCATCAAACACATGAAACTCTTACTTGACACCACGAGGATGTCACCGAATTATTTGAATGATTATAATTGTATATCTTTGTATTAATAAAAATGTAAATACCTTGCCTTTAATTACCCTCCAGCTACAGTACAAGCTTAGCCACTTCACTAGTACAGCTGAGTGTTCAAAGCCTTGCTCAAGTGCACTTGAATCAGTCAGAAAGGAGCAGACAGTATGTGATAACTGAGGGCTGATTGGACTATTTGACGTCTGGCCACAATTTGGTCTATTTATCCTGTAGATTAAGCTCCTGATCCTATACACATTTTCTTCACATAACCGCTTTAGTGCTTCTTCATATGTACCCTCACGCCGAGCCAGCTGCGATGACTATCAAGTGATTACGAACAGTGCACAGGACACGTCTCCTCCAATTATCCCGACTACTTAACAGCAGACTGCCCTCGCCGCGTTGTGCCGTCACCCGCAAATGTAAAAAACTCGTAGACTTGGAGCTCACCGGATTGTTTTCTTCTTGTACTGGCACACATCGCCAGCTGAAAATTCATCAAAGGGACACAGCTGACAATAATCCTTTTCTTTTCACCATTCTTTTAAAGTGGGTAAAGTGGACAGCCCGTCCTGCTGATGTAAACTGACGCTCCAACTGAAACACCATTAATCCAGCTGTGAATTAATCATAAATCCACTCCATTCTGAATCCAGCTGATAGTTCTTTAAGTCATAATACCCTGAATTATTCACATCTCCCTTCTGAAGAGTAATTTCTCCCTGAATTATTGAATTTTACAATTCTACCACAGTCTGCCTGATTGGCCTGTTAATACAGCAACTGTGCCTTCAGCATTTCACACTCCACAATTTCATTTTTTAATAATTGGAGCACTGCATTCAATTCTCTTTGAATTTCTGTTGCCATTTTGAATCGTTGGATGAGTCAATCGTTAATCTTAGGATTAAGGAAATATTTCACTTCATCGTTCCCTTGTCCCCCGCTCAATATGCTCACCCAATGTGACTCACTACTAACCACAGACTTTCTCATTCTGTAATAGTAAAGGCAGAAAGTGCATATCCAGACTGTTAGTTGCTCAAAAATATACCAGCACTCAAAAGGAATAAGAAACTAGGGAGCAGGCTGCTAATGGATGTACCACTACTGAAAGATTTCTGGTTGTTACAGAAGAACTCATGTGATGCATTTAAAGGTTTAAGCATACTTTTTCTCAGGCTAATGTTTATGGATAATATTTTTCCACACATCTTC
>NW_005187416.1:521941-525293 GCF_000239375.1 Pundamilia nyererei
TCAGAGGAAAGATTTATTGCTATAAAAACAAGTGTAAACTGTCTATATTTAGAGTGTTAAAATGTTTTTTCACACAGTATTTGGTTAACTATACCATCCTTAGCATTTCACTCTATAAGTGCACAAACTTGATTAAGGCTGACTTGGAACAGGATGTGTTTGTTAGACGAATCAACCAACTGACCTCCAGTGCTCTTTATGTCTGACTTCATATGCACATATAGTACATGGGGACATAATTAGAGCAATGTGGAACATTGCCAAAACTGAGCCAACCTCAGAAAATTACTGTTAATGATCTTTGCGTCAGAATCTAATTCTCCTTTCGGTATATTAGGCCAAATAACCTTGATTGGAATACACAGGATTTGTTTACACACCTCTGCTGTGAATACTTCATTATACCGAATTTTTCACGTGCCACGCCCCCCACAGAGGCCTGGATGGTGTCCCACACAAGCTGCTGCTTAGCCTTAGCTGATGTGTGCTCATTGACTACAAAATATATACTGCAAGGATTTACAGAAAGTGTGCGCAGGAGCTGCAAGAGATATTAAAACCATGATGATTTTCAAGCTGTACGTAAAAAATGTAACACATTGAACTCTCTTTATACGTGTGCAATGCCAGCCTGACATGGTATGAAGTGCTTATTTCATGAGTAAGTAATATCTAACGAACACGTACATTAGCCAACCCAACAAGCACTCAGCAATGGCTCAAAATGTGTTCAAAGACTAAACAAAGGCTTAACAAAGCTGAACACAGTGTCTGACTGACAAATAGGGATGGGTACCGGTATCTGGTGCCATTATGGCACCGGTTCTGACATAAACGGTAGTAACCAGACCGAAAAGCAGCGCACATTTCGGTGCTTTATTTCGGTGCTGTTTTTTCCTGAGATGTCATACACTTTAGATTCTAGCCAATCATTTTACCTTTCCAAGGATAGTAGGCAGGCCCAGGTATGTACGTTCTTTTAGAGCAGAACTACAGATTAAAAATGCCCAAGGCGAAGCGGTCAAAACTCTGGCTGTACTTCACAGCAAAAGATGCAAAGGAGGTAACTCCTCGAATCTGATGAAACACCTGGCGACGTATAGCATTTTGTTAAAAGCCGAGAAATGCATCGTATTTGATAGCTTGCTGCGAGACCTCACACCGTGCACATCTACTGCGGGTGGGTTGCCTGTTATCGGACCCGGAGTTAGCAACATCCCCCAAAACCCGAAGAGGAGAGTCCTGGCCCCTAGCCCTGCCAGTGTAGCAGAAATGATGATGGATGATGATGGCAGCAACAGCTGTTCTTCTCTGCGTGAGCAGCTTAATGTTGTTTGTGTGTAATTTACGTTGAGTACACTAACCGCGTTATTACATGAATGCATGTAAGGTGAACTAGCAAACACCGTCGTAGTTACATGCAGCTGTCTTCTTGTTTGATGGCAGATACTCCCTTCACCCTGGCCAAAAAGGCTAAAATGACCAAAGAAAAAGTGGAAAACAGTTGAACATGAGAGGTTTATGGACAAAGTTTGTTTTTTCCATTGATTAAGCACTGCTTCCAGCCAAGAGTGATACCATATATGCCCTATAGCTGCAGAAAAGGCTAACATTGTTATCGTTTTACAAAAAAACAGCTGAACATGAGAGGTTTTTGGACCAATTTTGTGTTCTCCATTCTTTAAGCACCGGCACCGTTTCAAAAGTACCGGTTTGGTACTGGTATCGGATAAAACCTAAACGATACCCATCCCTACTGACAAATGGTCGCTGGGAAATGTAGCACAGACACAACAGATCGACAGTAAATTGATGAAAAAGGGAAGTAGTTAACATAGCATGAAGCATGAAACAGAAACATCAGAAAAGTGAGATTCAGGCAGATCTGAAGTATTGATTTGGCCTTTCTAAATCCAGTTGTTTAGCTGGTGATTATTTTGACAAAACTCAACAAGGAATACATGCGTTTGTATTGGCTGGATATCAGTGGGGAAAATAGACATGACATTCTACCGAAATGCTGAGCAGGAAGGGACTGGGGCTAAAAAGCCTCACAGTTGTTTTACAGAGCGTTCAGCTCCCAGCAGCTCTCAAACACCGTTCTCATGAATATGAATGATGCTTAACCCCTGGGAGGAAGGCTGTCATGTCAAACACAACTGCAACACTGGCAGATTTCTCCAGACAGATCCCAGAGCCAGACTTGACAACACAGCGTCCAGCACAGGTGATTCAGTCAGTCTGCACCTAGCACCACATTTCTTTGCTTCATTTTCCCACTTTTGTGACTGACTCATTACAAATTGTGGGAGAGTACCAAACGCAGAGTCCAGTCTGTTTCTACTGAAACTCCAGAGCTTTATTCGGCACAGCCCTAATTGTTTCCCATGACAGACAGTTTATTTTTCTAAATCCAGGTCACAAACATAACAGGGGAAAAAAGAGAGGCAGGTGAATTACAAATGTACACAGCTGGACTACACACTGTGTGCCAGTTGTGCAGGAATTGAGTCCATATTCCATTCATGCTTTACAGATCCAATTGTTTGAAACTTGACCATTGAGGTCACTTAAATACAGCACTCTTAGGTTTCAAGCCCAGTCACATGTCCAGCTGTCATACATTCTTCATTATTAACACTGAGTCACTGTTGATTGGAATAATAAAAAATAAATATAAAAGATACAAGGTTATCCAGTCTCTACAGTCTCCTGCAAGCACAACAAAGCTGAATCCCACGATGCCCAGCTGGAGGTTTACTTGCACTGTGGGTAATACAAGTACTCAGTTATGAGAAGGACAAAGAATATATGAATAAAAAGATCTTTGGGTGACTGATATGTCTGATATGAGAGTATCTACTCACCAGCCACTATACTAGACTTTAATAGGTACACCGCTGACAACAGTACACACAATTGCCTTCATTCTTATTGGCACATATTCAACAAGAATTTAGTTCATGTTGACATGATAGCATCACACAGTTGTTGCAGATTTATCGGTTGCAGAAAAGGATTCCAATCTCCCAGTTTGAGATGATTTGAGCTTTGTGATATGGCACATTATCCTGCTGGAAGCAGCCATCGGGAAAAGGTTACACTGTGGTCATACATGGATGGACATGATCACCATTTAAATGACGCTCAGTTGTTTCTGAAGGTTGCAAAGTGTGCCAAGACAATATCCTCCAGACCATTATACCACCACAACCACCACCAATCTGAACTATTGATACACGACAGAAAGATTAGAGATGCTCTTCTGCATACCTGTTTGTATGAAGTGGCTATTTGAGTTACTGTAGCCTTGATATCACCCTTATGCACTCTGGCCATTCTCCTCTAACCT
>NW_005187416.1:525561-534486 GCF_000239375.1 Pundamilia nyererei
TTGTGCTAACGAGTAGTTGATCAGGTGAACCTATTAATGTGGCCAACAAACGTTTGCATATATTTCGTCCATTGTGAAATTGAAAATGTTATAGGAGGACAATGGTAAATGGGTAGAATCCTCAAGGCTGCGCAATGCTGTTTTTTCTAAATTCCTTCAGATACCGTTTTAATTTCAAATAAGGGTTCCACTGGTGGCCTTGTGGGCTTATAGCCTGCTCTGTGTGCTGAGTGATGATATAAGATGGTACAAGAAGGCTAACACAGGAACAGGTGTAGCTGCATGCACTGTACCTGTAGAGCTGGACGCTTCCCCTTTGTTTCTGAGCCATCCTGCTACAAACCATTCTTTAAACAAAGTCTGAAGAGCAGACCCTATTCCCATTCCACTGTAACAAAATGTCAACAAGCAGAGTTACACCTCTGAGCACACCTCTGATACACCTGCCACAATGTTAGTGCCCACTGAGACCACAGTGAGAAGTCTAAACCAGCAGCTTCCATCATACTCGAGGCCTACTAACAGAGTGTGGCTCTCAGACAGCAGAGGGATTCCACAGTGTGAACAAATTCATTCAGCTGGCAGACCCTCTGGAACATTTTGCTCTGTCAGGGTAATCATCGATGATTATAATAAAAAACGGGGGAGGGGTTGGGGGGCTGCATGAAATCGACATTCTTCAGGAACAAAAGATGCATTAACAGTGTTAAAGCAGATGCAGTAAAGAGCTGAATGCATATGCATGCATCATGCACATACTGAGAGTCTTAAACCCATAGGAAATGTTGGAAAACGTAAACACGTCTACGATTATAATCACTGCTATTTAGTAGGATTACCAATATTACGTACACCTAAAAATATTGCCAACTTTTTCTCTATTGCTTCTACTTGTTACATTTTTTTTCAATTTCAGAAAATTCCAGGATGGACTGATATTTACTTCCCATGAACTCCATGATTTTTCTGATTTTTGTTTCCTGTTATTGCAGCATCGAGCTGAATGATACATATATTCAAGGGAATTTGAGCTGAATGCAACGGCAACAAGCCTTTGACAGTATTTGACAGTATCTTATGTGGGGAAGCCAAACAGTAGGCCTGTGTGGATACTGTAACTAACATCATGGTGTTTCAGTAATTTGTTACAAAAACAGAAGTGCTTTGGGCAGCAAAACCACAAATTTCATGCGTCTCGGTGTGTCTTTGCCCCCATCTGCAGCCACTTTTCATCACACTCACATCGTAAAAAGTACAACTCAATGTTCCTGAGATCAGCTGCAGATTCAGAGAAAGTATCAGTGTTCTACTCGATAAAGTTTATAGCACACCAGTGCTATTTGGAGGCCAAAAGAAGAAGAAAAAAAAAAATCAATCAGCATCAATCACAGCGCAGTGTGTGTGTAATGGGTTAAAAACAGACACACAAAGTACTTCTTGAGCAGTAACATATCAATGCACTAATGATCAGCTTTGTTCTGACATTCTGTGCTTTGCAGTTTCCTAATCCTGCCACATGTTGTTGTAGCTCAATTCACGTCTTGTCTCTCCCCTCACCATTAGCAGAAAAAGCTTAGGATGACTTCTGTCTCAATAGGCAGGAGGCAGGTGGAATTTGCTGAGGGATGGAGGGAAGGAAGGATATGAAGTGGAGGGGTGTTTGTGCAAGTGAGGGATAAGCAGGGTTGGATACGTGACAAGAAATGGGATCAATGGAAGGAAAGAAAGAGATAGGAAGGAAGAAAATCCCAAACCTAAGAAGAGACAGATGCTTCACAGCCAGTAGTGCTCCACCTCCAACACAAACACGGATGAAGGATGATGGTAAGAAGGGAGGGAGGAGCTGCGGTTGGTAAAAAGACTGCACAGTGCGAGTCCTGCCCTGACTGAGTTGTTGTCCATTATCAGAAAAGCTCCAGCTCTCTCTCTTTTCGGTTCTCCGTTCTAACGAGCCATCCTGTTGCAAAGCACACTGGCCATTTTACGCCATTATAAAAGCTGCAAAAATAACACCAATTACTTTAGTGAAATAATTTTTGGGGGGTGTCAGCTAGAGAGGCAGCACAGAGATAAAAGACAGAACGCAGTATATTAATGCCCTGAGCCATCACTGTTTCATGAAACACTTTTTTTCCAAACTAATGGTTTGTTTATTTTCACTTTTCCTGCAGCGTGATTGTATCAGAGATACGAATGTATTAAAATGATTAAATTAGTTTAGTCGTTTTGCTGCCTAAACATGACCCTAAAGTGCAGCTCAAAACTACAAATATAAAAAAGCCCTAAAGGCAAATTTTCAGTGTCAGTAAAAAGCGAAGAGTGACAACAATGTAGAAAAAAGGCTTGCATGTGACTGAGGTGTGAAAAAGCTTCAGTGCTATGAGACTGACTTCATTGCAATTTGCAACTGTCAGGGAAACAAAATGCTAGCAGTAGTCTCAATATATATGGATACATAGATTCCACATATTATATCACTGATATACTGATACCTTATACATATTATCTCTAAAACTCACTATCGGTAAAGTTAACATACTTTTACATTGCATTCATTTTTTTAATGATTAAGTCACAGCACCAACATTTAAATAAAGCTCACTACTCCATTCATGAATGCTACATTGTTTACTATATTTGATAAGAATTAATTAAGAAAAAAAGAATACGAGCAAATAAAAATGTCAGAACAGTTTATTCCTCTGTACACGATACCTCGGTTGCAGAATATTACCTTTTTTAAAAACAAATCCTACCACATTTACCATTTTTCAGTTTTATAAGTAAAGGATAGAGCCATTCTGCAATCTACAATTAAAAAAAATTTAAACAAACAAATCACAAACCAAAAAAACCTTCACTTAGTTTTTATATACAACCACTACCAACTAAAAAAAATGGTAATTCGCTTGCTTTTTTAAAAAAGTCACTGGACACCACTGATGCAAGGTATTGCCTCCCTTTAACACTTGGTTCTTTTTGACTAACCGACCACTCGACTAACATGTTTGTCCTTGCAGCTTCTGACATGACCAAAGCCAGTGAGTTAGGGCACTCATTCTTCTCTTGCATTTCTGAACCTTACTACTTTGTCACGATGAACATGTGCACAGCATTTTTCAGTCGTTTCCACATACAATCCATATTCTGCTGCAGTCCACGGCTAGTCCCCATCGAATGCATCACTTACTTCTGTTTGAGTAGCATCTGCTAAAAGCTTTAATTCCCATGTTTTAGGAAAGTAATGATAGACATTATCATCACTTCCCTAAAACTAGACAATGTCTACTATATTAATATGATATTTGTCAGTTATTCTTAGCCACTTCCACACACCGTTTTTCTGATACGTAGTGTTTTTCATTCATTCATAGAACCTCTAGTTTCTAGAAACAAGTCATCCTGAACTACTTTGTCAACCTATAAGAGCTGGGATAGGGTCCAGCCGCTGTGTTGGATAAGCTGTCGAGAAGATGAATGGACGGACAGACAGATTGACTACATTGTCTGAAACAAGGCTACAAAGAACTTTCACATCCTCATCCATATTTTCCTTCTTTAGTCATTTTTAATATTTGTTCCGTCTTTGCTCAAAAATAAACGTCTGTTTTGCTGCTCTCTGTTGACTTCTCATACACATATAGCTCGATCATCAAAGCTTTGAGATGTTAGGGTAATTCCTCTGGTGAAGCACACTTTAGTGCACTGGAAGGCATGTTAAATGTCTTTGGCATCTGGAGCTTTGTTCTGTTTGGGCTGAAAACAATAAAAGAAAATGAAGCACTCAGCATGAGCAACTAGTCACCCCGGCAGGACGGATGCAGAGCGAGACAGAGACGCGTAAGGGATGGAAGACAGAAAAAAACTAAAATAATGTTTTAAAGAGCAGCATCTTTGTTCTTTGATGCTTGGCAACAACAAGCCTTCAGGACACGTACAATACTTCGACTACTGCCGGTGGTAAATAAAGCTGCTGTTCCATTATCAGAACACTGCTTTTTAATCTGGTGAAATATCATCGCTTAGAGGAAGCAGCCGTCATCACCCTCTGTTTCTGCTGCATGACCACTTCCTTTGCAATTTTACAGATAGCTCTATCTGAGAAAAAAAAGGCAGAGAGTGCAAATCAGGAGATGACAAACTGCTTCAGGCTTCATGATCCCATCTCTCAGATTGAAAATCTCATTTGTATGACTATGAGATGTTCTGCTGGTGTATTTCAGTAGACCATGTTTTGTACCGCAAACCCAGCACTTTCTCCACTCTTTTGTGAATTGCAAGTGTAATTAGATTTCCATCAGTCGAATGTGTGCACCTCTTATAGAAAGCACACGGCAGCGACAGACTCCGTATTTTAATGCCAATACTGTCAGGAGATATTAAACTCTAACAGTAACTTCCATGGCACTCTCGGCTCTGATCCACTAATTGAGGTCATTTGTTTGACAAGCTGTAATCGGTGGGCAGAAAATAAAAGACACCTGTTCAAAAAATGAAGTAAACAGAGCTTCTGATGTACTGGTCACAGATGATGAGTTATTGATAAAGTCATTATGCGGGCTCGCATTAGTCAGGCTGCGTATGTTCATGATAAATGACAAGATGTCAAATCGGCACAGTCTGTCTTTGGTTAAATGATGAATGGCAAGAGCCATGTCCTGTCCAACGTGTCCGATTATCTGCCGAATCGATTCGCTCACCTGTTGGGTAGCTCTCGTATGTTTGAGGTCATAATTTGAGAAGCCCAACCAAGCACCAAGAGTTCAGGTTCAACCACTTCACCAGTGTATTAAAGTATTTTCTTTTATATTATTTACAGTAGACTATAACTACTATATGTGGTGGAGGCGTGGTCCCTGGCTCAGATGCAGGGGTGGTGCAGTGAGCTCAAAGGGGCGGAGCCGGGAGGCAGGTGGCGACTGGACTGATGACGGTCTCTGCTTCTTTTTATAGTGAAGAAAGGGGGAGAAGAGAGACTGAGGTCTGGACTGAGAGAAGACTGTCTCTGTGTGTGCAACTGATAAATAAATTGAAAACCAGTGAGCACTTGTGAGCCTTGTACACTATATTACTTTAATGATCGTATGTATACATATATATGTATGTAGTCCATCTTTTCCTTAATGGGGGGGGGGGGGCAATCTGAATGAAAGTCACGCATGACATATGAAAATTGTTAACATCTATGTGTTTCTAAGACAGATGTACTATTAATCCCATTCGTATATATTATGTTCATTTAATCATCCCCCGGCTAATGCAATGATATATTCCCTTATTTGCACGTGTCAGAGTTAATGTACGTCACCCATCTGCAACGTAACTCTCATCAAAACTGCTATTCGCAATGAAATTTTGTTTAATTTGGAATGAAGTGTTTGGAAGAGTGCCCCAGGCCTGGGTTTTTGCTTGTATGACTAACAAATTATCATTAAATTTGCTGTAATGCTACAGTAATTATGACAGTGGTAGAAAATTAGGAAATAAAACCTATGGTTCATTCAGCTTTACTTTCCTCTGCATAAAGCTTGGATTTTGTAAATTCTGTCTCAGGGAGCAGAGAGGACTTAACTCACAGCATTTGCTCTTTAGACTCTGAGCTTCAAAATAAAACGTGATTTACGATGGGAATGGTTTATGATTACAATGTCACTTATAAGTTCGAATCTAAACCCTGTTTCCTGCCTAATATCATAGTCAGCTGAGTTGAACCTCATCCAAAGTGACCTATTGGAATTTGGGTCAGCAGAAAGCAACCCCTGTGCTTTCACCAGCATGTGTCATGCAAGTCAGGAAAAAACTCTAGTATAATTGTGTGCAGAGGGATGTGCACTAATTCCGAGCATCCACGGATCTGGATTACTAAAGCCAGTAAAATTATCACAAGTAATTCAATTGTAAAAATTCGCTAAAATGCAACTTTCTAAATGACCCTTTTAAGCTGATTAATAGGTACACAGTAGATTAAATAAAGTAAAAGCAAATTACCACATCTATTATTAGATTTCCTCAGCACTTATTCTTTGAAATTCTCCCCTAATTAAACCTAGTAAAACTTTTAAGGATATTTTTGCTTACTTTGTTTAATAACTCAAAAAAATAAAGTGAAATCTCTGGTAAGTACTGTATCTTTAAATGTAGCAGGACCCACATTTCGGGCAATGAACCAGTCTTCCATCTCATTTTGATATACAACAAACGTCCTCTGAGTCCTGTTAAAGTGGGATGTATTGGCATTCTAATAAAGAGAATATTTCTCCGAGTGTGAAATATGATGTAGGGCACCCCGCCTAATAGTGCATTACTGCTACTCCCTTATTCTCATGGTCCTCCTGAGGAAGGCAGTAAGTGTTCTTAGTTAGCATTTTTTGCAAGTAAAATATGAAACTTTGTTAAAAAAAAAAAAAGAAAAAGAAAAACCATAATGTGAAATGCTGTGTCTGGTAACCAAGAAGACTCTTGGTTTTTCCAGTACAGATATGACACCTGTTTTAACGCACCAGGGCCCAGTAACTGCCACTATAATCCCTGGAAATTCACTGAAGTCTGCCCGGTTCAGCTGATCACTTACCGGTTATTAAAAATATCATATTGTGTCTGTGTGTGCTTTTGTCAAGCATGTATACATAGATACACGCACATGGAAAACTACTATGGAAAAAGGTATTTAAAATAGCCCGGTGGGATAATTAGCGAGTGATTTGCGAGCTGCTGAGGATGTGATATAGAGCCACGCTGTAGGCTGTATTGATGTCCTTACATACTATTTATGATGGTTGACAGGACCAGCAAATGGCTGCATTGCGACAGGGTGACGACACAAGCATATGTTCTCACCCGGCTAGACATTTCTGAGAAACAGCTTCATGACATTGGAGAGAGCAAGTGTATGTTCAAGAGTAGCTTCGATGACTGCTGAATCCCCATTTATTACAGCGGTGCGGAGAAAAGAATCATGTTCATACCAGAAGTCTCTCTCTGTCTGAGTCCCCACTGCAGCAGCAGCAGGCTGGTCAGAGCAGCTGAGCAGTACCCACTGCACTAATAAAAGCACTGATAAGAGTCTTTCACTTCACGTCAGGTTTCTCCTTCCCTCCCTCTTACTTCCAAGGGACACTGGGCTTTATATAATGGGGCACTATTCAGGAATCTTGAAGCCCAATGGCTAAACAGAGATCACTTTTCACCTGCGCAGAGAAAACCGTTTTTAATTTTCTTTGAATTTCTCAGTGTTATAAACTGTTTAAGAGGAAACAAATTATTCTACTATTATGGTAATAGTAACGTAAATCGCTTATTATCAAGCTCTGAGATTAGATTTCCTGTGTTTTTAACCTGATGCATAAAGAAAACAGTATTTCTGTGGGTATATTTCTATTTGCCGATGCTGAGAAGATAATTACTTGTCAGGTGGGGAAGCCTGACAGGGCAATAAAAGTGAGCAGTCAAAACAGTCGCACACGTGTTTAGAAACTCTCAGACAAAACTAATTTATGTAGGAGAGAAAAATGAAGGCTAAAACTGTCAAACTTGCTCGAATTTTTGATATCACAGAGTCATAGTCTGCACAACAAAATGTCAGTTACAGATAAACAACATACAATACTGACCAACGTGTCCAACCCGCAGCCTGCAATAAGAGAGCGCATAAATGTGCACTTAGTCTAATGCACCGCATCTCTATTTGATGTATTTCTAGTTACAAATACATACGACTATTTCGATGCTGATCACATCCTAGATGCGACTAGTGCTGCTTAAGTATTGAAGTATTCCCCTTCAACTTTCTGTTTTCGACAGAAGTATTCTGACATTTCAACTCTGTGTTTAAAACAGAAAGTTAAAACAGCAGAAATCATTTCACTTCAAGAACATTTGTCTCTGCCTTTGCTCTTCTTCATTGTAAAAGAACCTTTACTGTTAGTGTCAATTACAGATGATTACATTAAAGGACAGTCAGTCTTCCCACAGGCCATGTAGATGTCAACGCGTTCTTAGTATAAGTCTGATTAGGATCTGCATGAATAATAACAAGTCCCATTTGTTCTGCAGTATACAGTAATAGCTATGGTTATTAAAGATTACAACTGACAAATGGGCTTTCCCAAGGCATCAGGCTGGCTGTGGAGGGTGGGCGTGATCTGGGTGTCAACTCTACATTCCTAAGGCGAACACAAGCATCGCCTGGGTGAATTTACAGTACGTCTCTGCTCTCGCCCTGCTGGGCCTCTCTTCCGTAAAAATCAGACAAGTGCTTTCATGACAAACTGGGAAGCAGCAGAAGTAGCTGCCTGATGTGATGAGGACATGTTATTCACCCTTGGATGCTGTCAAACAACAGCCAAGTTTATCACTTCCTCTCAGGGTCCTCTTGGGCCATCTCACTCAGTTATACTCATGAATGGATTGGATTTGCAAGGCGAATCCTAAAACAAAAATCCATCAAAATGAAAGACTATGTAGCACATACTGAAGACACAAGGGAAGCGACAAAGGATTAGCACGTTGTGAGAATTAACACACAGAATAATAGTCAAGAAAGTCTCTCAGTCTTTCTGCTTTTGCTCCCACCTCGAGAACACATTCATGCGACCAACTTCAAACATGGCATAAGTCAACTCAGAGGTGAGTAGTGTGAATGAGCGATTTTGGTCAGACAGCATTGCAGGCTCTTATGACTGAGTTGTGCATGATGTCATTATACTAGCTATTTTCTGATACATTGGTATCTGTAATCATACTGAAAATGTAAAGAGTAAGGAAGAGACGGGAAAAACGCCCTTCAAGCAGCTGACCCGAGGACAGCGTAAATGAGCAACCCAAGTAGTCAAGTCGAGTGTATATTGTTGGGTTGACAAGAAAAACTCAAGTATACAGTGGGATGAAATATCGTCCTCCTAGATCAAAGGTGCTAACTGTAAAAAT
>NW_005187416.1:534657-564560 GCF_000239375.1 Pundamilia nyererei
AGAAATAAGATACATTAAGAATAAGTACAACAGTACTGTAGTTGAATAGAAATAGAAGGAGATATAGAGAAGAATAAGAATACATAAATACAATAGTACACAGACAGAGTGGAACAGTGCAATCAAGTATAGTGCTGGAAGTCCAACTTATTGTAACAGTAAAAGATTACTTTTAAACTACACCATCATATTATCTTAGTAAGGGCTCATAACTACACATGACACACGTTAGGTAAATCTGTTTCTTTTTTATTTTTTTAAACATTGTCCAATATATTATATTATTAAAATCACCAAGTATTAGTGATGTGCTGGTCTTAAAAATCATTTATTGGTGGGGCTCTAGACGGTACCTTTGCTGTTGCTAACATGGCTGCTACCACACACACTGCATTAGTACATCTAATTTCATTACCACAGACTAGAAACACAAACCCGGAGGAAAACCTATAACGTACTGTATCCTCTATTAGATTGCCTGTAGTATAATAGATCAGAATTAGGTGGAAGAAACCTAAATGTCAAGTACAAATTGGAATTAAAAGTGACCAGTCGATTCCTGTGCAAGCTATTTTATTTGAAATCATGATCTAATAGCCCACCTGTGAAAAGCACAAAGCACTAAGCACTTTTATTTTCTATTTAATTTTGTTTCACTAATTGAAACATTTTTTCTTTTATTTTTATTTCAGCTCGCAGGTTCTCATTTTTGGAATGACAGAGTGACTTAAATCAATCTGGTCTTCTACTGCTTTAACGTCAGATTCATGATTAATTGCAGATGGCTCTTCAAGATTCAGTATACCTACAGACTCTAAATGACATATGTTATTTACCTACACAGTGGTTATATGTAACCTTCAGTTCCTGAATGCAAGCACTAGAAATTCATGTCCATTAACATATAAATGACCTAATAAAGCAGGATGATGTAAGTGAATGAATCACTACACTAATGTTTATTCTGGGCACTCCAAGAGTCTCTTTTTGCCTTAAAAAGGTAAACTTTGCACATAAATTGTGTTATAGTCTTCTTACAATCTAGTAGCACATTCATGTTTCTAAGAGTGTACATTGTTAATGTGTTTGTTTAAGAAAAGAAGGGCTAGTTAGGGGGGGTTTCTCCACTGCAAAAGAAATGTTCACTTATGATACAAATTTAAAGTGTGGCTAAGACAACAGACAAATTCTTTTCTATTCTGCCATCAAAACATAAACAGGGTGTTTTATGAAAGCTATAGCTACCTAGAAAATGCCTAAAATCTGAATGTGGAGTTATTGATTGGCTGCAATAAAAATTCAAATGTAACTGACATGAAAATATAAGTTGGGAAACCTGTAAGCAGAAACGGGGCATTCGAAAACCTCTGTAGTGTCTTTGTTGTTCCTCGTGAACAGCCTCCCTCACTCCCTTCTGTTGAAAGCACGGTTTAATCTATTTTATATCATCCATATTTATCAGCACAATAGCCCCTATTTTTCTGAAAACCATTTCATCCTGTGCATGAAGGGATTACTCTCCCCAGCTAACATCTTTCTTACTTAAGTAATGCTAAATGGATGAGCTATTGCTCGAGGTAAAATGCATTGTTGATGACAAACAAAAGTGACAAGTGAACAACAAATAAATTACAGTTTAAGGAAGGGTAGTGCCATCAAGGACATGGTGGGGCCAGGGGTAACACACTCAGTCAATGACTGTGTAATATATCTCTGGTATGATGTTGTCAAGGCAATATGTTGGAATTTAAACACAGCAATATCAGCCAGCAACACAAGGACCAGACAAATGATGTACTACATACATCTCAAATTGCATTGCAAATGTAAGCTGGTCATTCCTGGGAAGGAAAATATGGAACATGACGAAAGATCACACGACCGCTTAAGCTGATTTAAATGATAGGTTGACTATTTTCCACCTCAGTCCTTATTGAAATGGTGATACACATCATTTATCACTGCGCATCACCCAGTTTTCAATGCAACGACCGGCCTTCTCTGAAGGAAAGTGAGCACTTTATCACTTTTAGCAACAGAAACAATAGTGTTCTTCTGGGCGCAGCCTTAAAAATGATCATTTGAATAGGCAGAAAAGCAGCAAACCTATCCTCTGAGAAGTTTTCTAATTATCAGCATGGAATGTGGCTGTGCGATTGTACGCTGGTCTCATTTCAGTTATAGCTCTGCTTTGTAAATACATGTAAATACAACCTAATTACGAAGCATCTCGCAATGAAGCTGGCGCCAGCCCAGCCGTCTTGTCAAGGTAAAATAAATATGCTCTGAATAGGATGCTAAATTCAGAGCCTGCTTGAGCCGATGATAAGAAAACAGGAGATGGCAAAAGTTTTAGTAGCTATTTCTGTTATGGCAGTCTTCCAGACTTTCCTCTCATTTGCAAGCCATTAGGTTGTTGCATATTCATTGTGTATGACTAGAAGCACATAATTCAGATTCAGATAGGCTACTGAGCATTCTGCTCTAAAGATACTCTGCAAGGATTGTAAGACCCATGCAGTTTAGCAAACAGGTGGTGACCAAGATTCAAGGTCCATATCTCAGAAGAATTTTGCAACTTTTGATCTGCCTCAGGGAGAATCACTGTTTTTCTTCAGGTGGCTGAATTTATAGTGTTGATGTTTAATGGACAAAATTAAATGGTCTATGATATCAGTGCAAATTTTGCATACACTTATTCTATAGTGGCTAACTTCCTTGAGTACGATAGTCTCTTTATTTATACACAGCGCCAGCGTATCATGGCTGATACCAGGAGTGTGATTTAAAGCCTTAGATGGAAACTTTAACACCCTCTGAGACAAAGCAAGGGAGCAAGGTCTCAGCTTTAGGCTGGTAGCTGGTTCAACACCCACTGAAATACTACCCAACATCCCTTGTGACAAAACACCTGACTGTTTTGTCCAGTTGACCTTGCGTTATTCATAGACGATTTAAAAGATAAACATAGCTTCTGAGTGTGAAGAGGGACTGAACCTGAGTTCTATGTAAGAGCCAACACTGGTTACGTCCTGTGGTGGCTAAAAAGGAAGTCTGCTTGTATGGAAGTATAAGAGCAAATGGATCACAGCTTTTTTGTGCTGTGGCTAGAAATTGATTAAACTAACTTAATTGGTAGTTAAAGTTAATTTTGTAAATACGTCTTTATTAGAGTCAGAAAGGAAAGAAATGCAGCCATTGGTTTCTGAGTAAGTGGCACGTTGGCTTCTTCCCATTTTACAATTATGTTATTGTCCACTTTGACTTGCTTTTCTTTTCTGTGTTACTTGGCAAAGCTTTTTAATATTTGACATAAAGCAAACTCAAGTTCGACCTTTTTTTGGTAATTGCTGCTGTCCCACTCCAGCGCATGAGACTTCAACATAACACACTAAGAATCTGCCTTCAACACTGGCCTTCGTGAGCAAACTGATGTCACAATCAATCGGCCAGATCAGTCCAGCTGTCTTCGAGAGTCTTGTGTGTCTGGATGGTTACACTAAGAGAACCAGAAGCAAAACCCAACTTTTGGTCCAAGTGGAAGCGATCCAGCTGATCAATCCACTGCAAAGGTGACATTCTGGACCTTATTACTATTATTCTTGTGAAATTCAAGTGAGCTTCTGTTTTGAAGACACGTCATACCTACTACCACTTTAAAAGCCCAGGAATGCCTTAGCTATTGGGAAGGTATCATTAATGCTGACTGATGGTTCTTCATATGGGTTTTGGCTATGCAAATGTACATAGCATGGCGATGAGAGCACTGTCTCTGGCTGAAACCTTTGACCACTTGCGGTAACCACGTAGAACCCTCAGACTTCCAGATTGCACTCTTTTTTCCTCCATGACTGGAAAAGTCAACACAGCAGAAGGCAGGCAAAAGGGAAAATTCTATGTAAGCTGAGGTATTCCAGATGTAATTTCTCTTCTACCGCTTCTGCTGCTTTAAGGATTATTGGTTCCTTCGACTTGGGAGGGTAAATTCAAGTTTTCACCCTTCATTCAAAGCACTGGTTCAGAACAGCTTCTAAATTCAACATCTGTCTGTATGTAAAAGCAAAGCTAAGAAAGCTGTTAGGAATCACAATACTATCCTAGCTTTGGTGCTGCAGAGCTCTTCAAAGTCTCCTCATGCGTGTTCTTAAAATGCCTTGGGTGAGAGCATATGGACAAGAAAATACAGCCGTCTTTCTCTGAGTGTGTTCCTAATTTCCGGGAGAACTCTGTCCAAACTTAGTCTGACAATATTATGACTGGAGCACTGAGTTATTTTAAAGGCACACAAGATTTATTTTTCTTTGAAACAGTAAAGTGGAGATAAAGTTCTTGTAAAAATCAACACTGAAAATTCATGAACTAGGAGAAGGAAGTGTTGGGAGTTTAGTTACAACTGAAGTACAAAATGAGAATAATTATATTTAAATATATGAAGTAGATTATAATGTCTAAAAGAGCTTAACATCTTAGACTGGACTCTAATAGCCTTAATGTTGAAGAAATGACTGATTGAGGCAGTGAGTTACATTTTCTATGTAGGTATAAGAAACTCCAATAAGGGAAAAACTAAAAACCAAACAAAGTCAAGTTTACATTCTACTTGAAAGATGCCTCTCATGGTCAAATCATACTAGCAGTCAGCAAATGACCTCTTTTAACCTCAAGCCTGACCCTTTTCCAAAACTTATTAAAGAAATTAATTGTATGAAAACTACTCAGCCATTTAACTTTCAGTATGAAGAGTTGTTAAACAATACTGTCACACGGTGGATACGCACCAGACAACTGTGTGACAAGTCCTTGTGTCAGCATGGTTGCTTCCCCACACATGATGAATTGAATCTTCATAGTGAGTTCTTCCTAATCAACAGTGACTAAGCACTTTGCCCAGAGAAAGTTGGACTAGTCCATAGTCTGCCCCCCTCTTTTGGCATTCTTTGATATCTGCATGACTAACTGCCTGTGTGAGCATGCAGTTACAGTAACTGACAACTTGCAGGATTTTTGGCCGTTTGAGTCAGAAATTCTTCTGTTCTGTCTCACTGCTGTGTGGGGCCACAAGCGTGCAAAGCTGGCGAAAGCAGCTGTTGGTTTCCATCCTGAAAACTGCTTAGAAGAGCAGCAATGGAGGGAAAATCAGTAATGTGAGACCTTCTAAAGTCATACCCCATCACCCCTAAATACCTCTGTGTAATTCTGCAGATGTCCCAACTGAACAAACTGTATTTTTTCCTGATCCAGTTTTGGTAGTTTCAGAACTTTCTCTGGGGTCCAAAGTTTTTGTTCATTTCCAACAAACATATTTCCAAGTATTTAGATTATGTGGGTTGACTGACTCATAATGTGACTTAATCGTGGTCAAACTAGTGGTCGTATGGAGAGAGACTTAAAACCTGTCCTCTACTCAGAGGTGGTCTTTTAATCATTCTGTAGCTGCATTTTGGACTATTTCACCAAATACTGTAACCAGTTCAAGCAAACACATACTTGTTTTTCAAAGGATGAACGTGTAACTGAATCTTTCACTTTTCCCTCAAATTTGACCCCCAAAATTTTGAAGGGCTCTAGTATTTGAAGTTTTCAGCCAGATGTGTCTGTTTCTAACTATAACAGAGGAGTCTTTCTCAATAGTATGTATAGTGTATAGAATAAAGGCTGAGCTGAACCCCTAAACTAAGATAAACATTGGACAAGGCAAAGTGAGACTTTGGGATCTTGAGGGGCACCAGAGATGGCAAATAAACACACCACACATGGACTAAATGTGTTCTTAGCAGCAGGAATCAAAGACCATCCAACCCACTTTTTAAAATAAATGTTGCTGGCAAGTATGCACACACACAATACATGGAGATGCACACACCTACATACATTTCCTGACCAATAACAGCCGATCTCTGTCTCAGAGATTAGGATCTGATCATTGGAGGTTAAATTTAAGAAGGCTGCAATCCAGTTTCCATGAACTGTTTCTAATTAAGGGGATCTGTTTTTATAATATGAGGGCATTAAAGGAACAGACGTCTGTCGTGAAAAAAAAAGAGTCTCCCAGAAATGTATTTTAACAGATGGTCGTATTAACCTGGTATTTTCATCTCCTGTAGTGGCTGCCAAAGCCGAGCCTAGGGAACACTCTAATTTAGTTTAAAAATTAATATATTAGACCATGTCTGCATTTATACGCTGATTATATGGTGCTCTCAATGACTTCTTTGATGCAAGTATTAGCAACATCAAAGATATAGGTACTGTGCAAAAGTCTTATGCCACCAATCACTTCTTTAAATTTGTCCAAGAATCTGATGTGGTAGCAAAGTTTGACACAGCTGTTCAACTGTCTGTCTACACTCAGTGTATAGCTGAAAAAGGGGCATCAGAGAGAAATGTTTGGGCAGGGAGCTGGTAAAGAGGGTCAGTGACCCTAATTATCTGCGTAAATCCAACATTTTCATTTGTGCTCACTAAAATCATGTCTTGTCATAGTATTACCTGCCTTTTTGGAAACATGGTTTATGCAGTATGCATTCTGCTCTATTTCTTTGTCAGACTTTAAATAGTAAAAATATCTCCACATTACAGAATTCCTCGAAGCCTTCTTTTTAACCGTGACTCATCTTTTGAGCTTTGGGCCCTCCCCATTGGGGTGTCTTGTTTGGTAATGCTGCCACTCACATTTTAAACATTTTCAGTGTTTAAAATGCCTCAGTTCTGTCTGCCATCATCTGGTCTTTTAGCTTGCTCGCGTGTTGGTGAATACAGCTGCTGCCAAGTGCTTCTTTTACAGCCTGCTCTGTGTCTACAATTTGGCATATCTAAGTGTAGTGTGACCTCAAAGAATTTGAGAAAAGTGGACAAGTGTAGGACAAAAAGAAAAAGAAGTAGCAAGGTCTAAAACAACTATCTACAGAAGATGAATGGTATCTGAAAGTCGTGTCTAGCAATGACCTTGCACAGGACCTGAGAGATGCATCTGTCCCTTCCATTTTTGCTATAAACTCTTCAACATGTACAGAGGAGGTCAGGAGAGGAGAAGCATATAGCCTACAGTGTAAAACAGTAAAAGCATATCTGGGTAGATTGGCCTCCCCAATGTTGGGCCATCTTGACAGAGAATGGAACAAAAGGCAGCCAGAATCCGAAGAAGAGCTTCCATTGTCCTTCAAGAAGCCTGACAAATACTTCCTGAAGACTACCTAAAGAAATGGCAAGATAGCTTACCTAAGAGTGTTCAGGCTATGTTGAAGAATAAATTTGATCATACCAAATATTGACTTTAAAGCCTGTTAGAACTGTTTTTTGCCTTATATTCTGGTTCCATTTACTATTGCAGATGTTTGAATAAATGAATAAATCACAGCACCTGTTTCCCATTTTCCAAGCAAAATATAGGTTGGCTTAAGAGTTTTGCACAGAAATATAATTTTCAGATTTTACACCAAGGATTTCGCACAACTGACGAGAGGACCACCAATTAAACATGGCACTATTGACACTATCGGCTATATCTCCAAAGGCTTTTAATGTTTAGATGTAATTTCAACAAACCCTCATCAGGAAGAGAACAGAGAACATGACATTTATTTTCACACCAGATCGCTGAAATGCAGCTTTCTAAAACTGGCAGATGCCCATTTGCGCTCATTTCAGTGACAAACTTTAATTGAGACCTGGGGGGTGCGGGAGGGGGTTGAGTAAGAGGAAGATAATCATGCTTTCCCGGGGTGATGAACAGAGAGTGTGCAGCCACAGCTTGCATTGGTGAATCCACTTTGCGAGCTCTCCCCCATTTTTTTTTTTCCCAGGGCGGCTCATCAAGCCAACATTAGAGCCTGATTTTTCCATTGTCAGCAAATGCCAGCATGTATTTGCGTCAACACACTGCATCTGAAAAGATGCTCAGACTTCTTCACTGCCACCATGTACCAGTATCCGGGGACTGGAAAATCAAGTGTTGTCCCTATTAAAAGATTCTCACTCCTTCTGTACCAAAAGCCTTAATTAAGAAAAGCCTTGAATAAAAACAGCATGTTGGGTGAACCTAAGTGGCTTTGATAACATGTCAGATCTCTAGACCTATACATTGTAAAGAAATATTTTCATCAGGTCAATTAGTGACAAGTAACAAAATCTTCTGATTTATTTCCTGCATGTTACCAATTCTATCTTTCTAGAATGTTTGAGCCTTCATAAGGTTAAAGGACATTAACTGTCAGAAATGAACAGTTCCATTCAATTCATACAGCACCTAATCACAACAACAATCGCCTCAAGGCGCTTTATATTGCAAGGTAGAACCTACAATAATACATACAGAGAAAAACCCAACAATCATATTTGGTGACAGTGGGAAGGAAAATCTCCCTTTTAACAGGAAGAAACCTCCAGCAGAACCAGGCTCAGGGAGGGGCGGGGCCATCTGCTGCGACCAGTTGGGGTGAGAGACGGAAGACAGGATAAAAGACATGCTGTGGAAGAGATTAATAACAAGTATGATTCAATGCAGAGAGGTCTGTTAACACAAAGTGAGTGAGAAAGGTGACTGAAGAAGAAATACTCAATGCATCATGGGAATCCCCGGCAGCCTACGCCTATTGCAGCATAACTAAGAAAGGATTCAGGGTCACATGGTCCAGCCCTAACTATATGCTTTAGCAAAAAGGAAAGTTTTAAGCCTAATCATAAAAGTAGGGATACTGTCTGTCTCCCGAATCCAAACTGGAAGCTGCTTCCATAGAAGAGGGACCTGAAAGCTGAAGGCTCTGCCTCACATTCTACTTTTAAATAATAAGTAAGCCTGCAGGTGTGAGAGCGAAGTGCTCTAATGGGGTGATACTGTACTACAAGATCATTAAGATAAGATGGGGCCTGATTATTTAAGACCTTGTATGTGAGGAGCAGGATTCAGAATTCAATTCTGGATTTAACGGGGAGCCAATGAAGGGAAGCCAATATAGGAGAAATATGCTCTCAACAACACACTGAGCTCTGTTATCTACCCCACGAAGTAACAATCTAAAGCCAAAACCTCATTTTTATTCAGCACATTTTATTTCTATAATCAACTTTGAGGATCATTATCATGTGACAGATATTGTTAATAGCAAAACTTCACCAACAAACATTTATAACAGAAGCAAGCAGTAGTACTTTGGATGTTTTATCTGTTTTCAGAAGAGAAAAGTGCATTCTGGGTAAACTTTCAAATGTGAAAACATTGTTGAGGGTTTATTTATTCTGTGTCAAAATAGTTATCTAGTATATTCATGTTTTAACACTGTCCAGTGGAGGCTATGGTTTTGAAATAGGAAAACAACACTGGTCTTCACATGTTATATATAATAGTTTGGACGTATCACATTACTCAAACAGCTCCGGGTCCTAAAGAATTTTTCCCATGTGGCAGGGCCTGCACCACAGAAGCATTTCTGCCATTTTCAGAAAATAATACTGTCACAACCAATGTCAGTCAGTTTCTAACAGAAACCACAAAGTGCATATACAGACAAAAACAATAAAATGTTTCTATTACTGTAAAAGAAAACACAATATTTCATAAATGACCCCGACAATGCATCTCATATTTGATTTAAATATCATATTTGGAATACAAGTTCAAAAGTTTTGCTTTCCTTTACTACACACTATATACCTCCAAAGATATATGAATATGGATGAATATGAAAATGGTACACTTTTAGCAACATCTCATTGTGGTAACCTGCTACACACATGGCTAGAAACATGCATTTTAGACCTTTGCTGTAAGAAGCTGTGGGACGTCACTGCTCCCCTTGTCTTGCATAAATCTGAAAAATATTCACTTTGCCCAATTATACTTTCATTTGAATATTTTGGGGATTTCCGATTCAAAAGGAGACAATATCCAAAGGCAAATGTTATATACAAGCCAAGTGTGCCCTGGGGTTTGGGTTTACTGTACCTTGTCACTGTTCTCAGCAAATGGAGGTAGGCAATTTAAATTTTTTAGACAAGGTTGCTGAGGTTGGAGCAATCAGCATAAATCACAGGTGATTTGTCCTTTACAGTAGGCACACACTGCACAGTACCTTTTCTTCCAGCCACACCAACTTCTGACTTGAACATTTATTCACTGAAATACGTTTATGCTTTCAGAGTATTCACTAAGCTGTTAGTCTACATGAAATGACAGAACTCACAAAGTCATGTCAAAGAATAGAATCTGGAGATGCTGTTGAATGTATAAAGTCTGGCACGCATACAGTCATTACTGCAGTCTAATGCTAACACTGTGAGATGCATCAGAAAGACTCTGTGTGATTTAGTGGCCTTCAAACATAAAAGGCAGTTTAAACCAACCAGCCTAGAGCACGAGCTCAACTGAAAATACCACAACGGGTTTAAAACTTCAACTACTCTATAAATGCAGTTGTTTCTGTGCAGTAAAACCTTTTTATTGTAGCGGAATATTGTCAATCTTCTTGAATGATCTGTGAAACATTTGCAAAAAAACAAAAACAAAAACACATCCAGTACGCTTTAACCATTAGGAAGGACTTTAGCTATTAGAATCATACTGATTCTGAGACTCTTCATAATTTAACAGATGATGCTTTTTCCAAGAAGACTACGCTCAAATAAGAACTGGCCTCTGGAAAAGAACTGTTGGTTGTTGTTTTTTTTACAGACTAGGACAATATTTCTAAAGTAAGTCCCTGTGCTTAATATTAACACTAAAACAACAAAGAAAAACGTTTTAGCTTTAGCTAGGCACTTGGAAAAGACGTGCTTCTACAAAGCCTGCAGCACAGGAGCCTGAACCTGTATTCAGGTCTCTTTTGCTCGAGGCAAAGTCTAGGGTGATAACAGACTGCAGGCAAATCCTGCAATTCTACAAAGCGCTGCTGACCTTTATTACCTGGTTTAAACCTCCTAAACATGTTGATCTGCACAGAGAGGCTGTGAGGGTCAATTATGGTACAGGGCCATGACTCATCACACAAAATAATAATGTCAGGTGTGAGCGTTCAACAACAATTACTTCTTCAAAAAGATTTGAATCCACACATACATGTATTTTTGCAATTTCACTTGAGGTAAGGGAAGTAAAATGAATGAAATATTGCCAGTTGGCTCTAGATTAGACTTCTGAAAAAAAGCATGACAAAATGTTCTTTGCAGGTCAAAATTATTTAATTATTGCCACAAAGAATCCTCCAGTAATCTGCAACTGATAAGAGCCAAGCACTGAATATTTATTTCTTTTACAAAAAATATGTACATATTCCGAATACTCCTTAACAGCACAAGAATGCTTTGATGCCACTATGTGGTAACATAATTTGGACTGCCCCACTTTATACCTGAAACCAGACCACCTTCATTAAAAAAAATACAGCCGAAAAAGCTGGCTTGTGTGCAGAGCTGATAAGATCCATCACAGGGATGGTTCATACACTGGAGGTCAGAGCTACAACTTATTAGCCCCCACTGGGTAGGATTAAACTGCTGTTGTCCTGTCAGCTTCCTCTGTCACTGAGCAAAGCTGATTAAAAATTATGAGCCAAAAAATAAAATATTCAATATGCTCAGCTCAACAAACACCTGACAAAGATTCCCTGTTGTTTAAAATGATCAAACACCAACTGTCACTCTCTCTTGGGAAAAATCAAATCAAACCAGAACTCTTACTGGGCATTGATCACATACCCACATATTCACTTATTGATGCAAGTGCAAGTCTTGATAGGGTTTTACATGGCAGGGGAAAAAAATTTGAAATGTGATGTAAACTATGCTTTTGTAAGTTTACCAGTCTGATGATGTACCTCATAAATATTCATATAAAGATAAACAGCTGAAGTGCCTGCCTTTCCAGTGGAGAATCACAGAAATAGAAATGACAAAACCCTCTTCAGAGCCCATTGTCCATCATTCCCATAATACGCCACTTAAATGACTTGTCCTCAATTTTCTATCCTCAAAAGGCCACACTGGTCCCTCCCTCCCCTTCAGCAGTGTATCACATTACTAATCAGATTATCTTCACTCTTCAAGAAACTCGTCACGCTCCGGTTTCCAAACTCCTCATTGAACATGCTGGTTAAGGCTTTTTGGCATTTCCTTGTGTGCCAAAAACAAATGCCTCATAAATACATAAAGTTGTTAGAGGATAGTGAAGGATGAATCTCTGTTATCCACATTACATTTTAAATTTAAAGTCCAGGTGGTTAATTCAGACCAAAGTAAAAAAAATAAAAATGTAGTGAATATTTTGTGTCACAATGTATTAATCATCTTTAACTAATTCTATAATATACTATCAGTAGTGATTTTTGAAATGCTAGTACTGTTACAGAAATGGATTTATTACACCTTGAGAGAATACACTGGCATCTTCTATCATTTCTAAGCAACGCTGCATCTGCCAGAATAATTTTAAGACATTACTTACTGTACCGGATGCTCCAGATTATAAATAAAGAGGTTGATGTGACAATGAAAGCCATTCTATTATTGCTTAGTGGATTAAAATATGATCAGGATGTTGCTACGGATGCCTCTTTGGACTGAAACCAACACACAAGCCTGCTCTTACATATTTGCTTTCTTGAGGAAAACACAATAGACTATTTTGCTGCCACGCATCATTCCATTCCAAAATCCAATACCCCTTTAAAAAACAAAGGCAATAAACCTGCACACCGATCTGAATGATGACTCACTTGTGCAGCCCATAAAGGTCACATTATCAACAACAACACTCATTTGAGGGAAAAAAACAAAACAAAAATAAAGCCTTACATTGAGTGAAAACTCAAACAAGTATGCCTCTCCAATTTCTGGTAGTGCTCTGACTAACAGCATGCAAACACTTCTGAAGTGCACTCAAACGTACGCCATCAAAAAATATTTTGTAACTCTTGTAATTATGCTGATACACAAACTAGAATAGTAGATCATGGTGGGGAATAAAGTTGACAGCTAAGAAATATAGCTGGCAGCTAAAGTGCACAACAGAAATTATGGTTGACTTGTAGTATGGTTGCAGTATCCTGTATACACGTTTTCCTTTTATTCAGGGTTGCTCCACTGAGAAGCAAGGTGTTAACGTGGGAGATTATCGGGAGTGTATTATATTCCTGTTGTTTGTTTTGGGGGGGGGGGCTTCCATGTTTCTTCCAGCTTTTAATGAATTCCAATATTAATGGCTTCCTGTCCTGTCTCACCCGATTACAAATATAAAAGTACACTGCATGACTACACTCCAATACAATCCCCTTATTGATAAAATGCTAAAAAGGCTTTCCACGCAGGTAGCATTTCCATTCTGTATTCTTTATTTACTCAAAATGAGGTCATCCCATTCCTCAACTTTTGGTCCTACGGGAAAGAATTAAACCTAATATCTTAAAATTAATTAAGTGACTGCAGCCACTGCCCATTGTTTGGCAGCTCGGCCATCTGTGGCCATGCAACCATACAATCCCCATGCTGCTGCTAATGGAAAAATATTGATCCTGGTTGTTCCATATTCAGAGAGGGGAAAAACACACAGGAGAATGAGAGGTAGAACCGAGTCAATATTGCCTGCATTTGCAGCCCTGCTTTTGTTTGCATTGACAGATGGAGATATTGATGTGATGCACTGCATTAGCACATGTGATGGAGCGCCAGTGAAGATTTGAAGCGAAAAATGTGTACAGGAAGTCCACGTGGCAGATGTCATTAAGAGATGAAATACAGCAGAATACACTTATTCAGTTACCGAACCAAACAGCCACCGAGGCGACTCCATGAAAAACATGGCAAACCTCATGTGCTTGCATAGACTTAATGTGATTGCAAGATTAGGGAAAAGCTGGTAAGTGGATACTGAGTTAAGGTTATTATGTCACTACTTTCCTTATTGTCTAAATTCGGGGCATTGGTCAACACCTTCCACTCCCAGCTCATCACATACAAATTCATGCACAGGACTCTTCCCTTTTTCCCTAACAAACTAGATTCAGCATGTAGGTCTCGTTCTGATGTGGAGAAAAGCATGTTGCCAAATGAGGAAGAATAACAGCTGACAGACGTGCACATGGCCATCGCATGACATCTAACCAGAAGACGGTAGTCCAGTCAGGAACTGCTGGTTAGGTTTAGGAAAAGATTATACTTTGGATTTAAATACACCCTTTCACAAAGTTAAACACACGTTTCAAGGGGCGCTTGCCTGATCTGCAACAAGATTCTCCACCGTGACCTCGGTCACCACCATTACACATCCCGTAACAGAGCTGACACCAGCAGAGGGCGTTTGTCTGCGGTCTCGCAGAATCTATTTCAGATAGTTAAGTGACTTCCATTTAAATCCTGTTAGGGGAAAAAATTATGCTAAAACGGGGCCAGTGTGTTAAAATGGTAAGCTTACATGTTGCAACTAAGCCTCGGTATGTAAGGCAGGAAGTAGCAGCACTGTCTTGGTTAAAGGTGTTTCAGAATCTAATCTAATCTAACTAGATAAATTTCTCTGCTGCTGGCATTACTTACTGTGCGCAAGGATCTATCTGATGTGTGGTGCACTCTTCATATCAGTGTTGACGGATGTGTGCACGCCATAAATAACTGGATCAAAGGCATCTTTTGATGATGTGATTTTGACATTTACATCTTGGTAAAATCCTTGAGATCACTGTAGATATGACTTTAAAAATTCACTGATGTCTTTTTAAGAGTGGAAAACATTAAGCATGCAGAGATTTTACTCAGTGGAAGAGAATCTGTTTAACCTTGAGTGTTCTTCTTGGATAAGTTACCGTCAAACCACCGCCTACAGACTTTGGCACAAATGTGACCACTGCATGTTTTTATCCATGTCTTAGCATTCTCATTTTTCTCAAAGTCACTTTGTCATAGAAATGTAACCTTTTCAAAGAGCAGCACAGCAAAGAAGAAGGGGAGTGCTGATCGATGGAGCAGCTGAGCCTTCAGAAAATGCAGTGCTAACTTGAAGTCTGTGTGACCAAACTGCCACTCTGGGATAAGACATCTTATTGGTTGGGGATGAATTGCACACAAAAATGTTTTTAAAATCTGAATTTGTGCAAAAATGACAAAACTAAGACTAAAGAAAGTAAAAGTTTCTGGGGAAAAAAACAGTAAATTCATGTGACATATGCAATAAATAAATTAATAAATAAAATGCTACAGAGTCTAACTTGAAAAGTAAATTCTCTTGTGCTGTAAATAGGAGAAGAGGCTTTAAAATGGTTTTTGAGAGAAGCAGCAGAGCAAGGTGAATTTAACGCATTTAATGGCTTTGACATGTCAACTGAAGTGTAAGTACTGGAAGGAGTAGATGTGGGTTTAAGAGGGTGATAAATGATAAAAAGCAAATGTGACCGTAAACACTAAAATAAGCTTCAGTTACAACTAAGGATAAAAGGCTAGACACACTTGACATAAGCTGAAGTGTGCAGACACTGTTGGGAGCTGAGAGCATTGTGCTAATAATGTAAGCATTTGAAAAATCAATTCTTCACTTAAAGCAGCCAAACTGTCACCTGAAAAGCAATAAATTGCAAATAAATTCCAAAGCAGAAAATATACAAACATCATATTACACAGGTTTACACAATTTTCCGTCAACAAATATCGCTCCAAACTTGTCACACATTGAAGCTTGGTCAGCAATCCTTTTTAATCATATTGTAATCTAAGAGTTACTACATTTTTCATTGAGAGGATGACCTACAAAAGTCCATATTAGGAGGCAGGAAGTTAACAGACGTCTATAATTACACAACCGACAACAAGAAGAGTTCAGGTCCCGTCTGAGACCACTATTTACACCTACAGTCTTCATCACTGACAACCCACAACCGTAGCCCCAACCCTAATCCTGTTTTGTGGAGAAAAGGAAAAAAAGAGTGTCCTTTGGGAAAGCATATGAAAAGTTTTTTGATGTGTGTTGAATTATTTTTGTCCCCAAATTGCCAAGACTTGAGAGAACAAATTTCAAAACTGGAAAAAAAAAGGACGGGACATGGGACGGAGTCATCATCGATGAGGATAACTTGCAACACGTTCTCACTCCCAAAGCGTAACATATTACACTATGTGACAAATGGTCTGTATGTTACGCCTTCGGCCACCCAACAGGTTCCTATGTTAGGTGTTCGGAAAAAGGAGGACACATGAGATCCGTTTGGCCTCTATCCACACATATGCATTTGTTTTACTTTAATTGCTTTGGAAAACACTAACTAAGGTTGTCGTTACGGTTAGGGATACGTTTAGGGTTTGGATTAAGGTTAGGGCTGGAATACATGGCTGGAACGTCTGTTACCACCGGGAGTGTCATTCTATTGGATTTCATCCACAACCCAGGACCCCTCAGGATGTGACAAATCCTCGGTATGTTACGCATCGGCAATGAGAACGGCCTGCAACTTAGACCACACACGGTTAACTTCTCAGTCAGCTTTCACTTAGGGCGCCAAAACAATGTGGTTGGGTTTAAAACCTGACCTCAGTGTTTGCAGTTGTCAGTGACCAGAGATGGCTTTACATTTCTTAAGCTAACTGAAAATCATTCGAGTTTTGCAGGCTGCTGACCGACCAACAAGCACTGTTGTGGTGGATTTTCCTGCTCAAACTCTTTTCCAATTTTATGCTAGACTGAGGGAGCATGCTGAACATGATGCATCGCCAAGGTGAACCATTGGTCTCGCACACACAATGATGCAATCACGAACAATCAAACTCATCGTGAGCTCATCCTCTGTTTTAATATCCACCATACAGCACCTAGTTATCCACTTTTTATTGCCAGACTGTCCAATAGAACCTTTTTGTCTGCAACTCATGAATGACCGTGACCCACTGTGGAGCCAGATCCATAGAACTGTGTAGATTACAAATGGTGTCTGTGCACATATTTAAATATGAATGGATGTAGAACCAATCAACTGATCACTTGACTTTAAGAACACTGTTCACACCACTTTCATTTCAATGAAATTAAAAAAAGAGCAAAGAAGACTCATAATTACAATCCATGTGGATACGGAAATGCCAAACATTATTTTTTATTCTTAATTTCATATTATTTTCTATTTTGAAGGCACTAGTGTTGGTATCCAAAAAAGACCTAAAGTCAACAGCTCTGTAAGTTCAGAGTAAAAGATTACTGGCAGAGGTAATAAATAAATACATACAAAGGTCAGATTACAAAAACATCAGCAAGTTCCTTCACAGCTCCAAAGCAGCCAGAACCATGAAGCACAGCTGCAGCTATTTAGTATACATGCAAATAAATAAAATACACAAATAAATGGCCGATCTTCTAAAAAATAAAATTAAGCACACAGTCTGTTATTAACAAGATCAGCAGATGTGTGAGCAGAAAGCACATTTGCAAGTTCTGTGTTACTGGCTTTTTATCTTGAAATGTCCTGCCTTGTTTTTCCATCTCCACTTAACAACATCAGGCTAAATTAGTTTACGTGTTGGACGAGGCGTACAAATCATTTCTGTAGCTACACATTGTTTAAACATCCAGCTTCTGGGCTACTCAACAAGCCAATACAGAGCTCATGGGATAAACAGCTCATTTCAATGTATTCGTCCAGCAAATAAAAGAACGCACAGGGAAACAGGGGCATAAATTCAATACCATTCACTTAAGATTGCACACACACAAGCACTAACCCCAATTTAACACAACTTTACATCTGTCTTATAAAATAATCCAAGGATATAATCATGCACTCCAGGTTTACTCTAACAGAGTAACAAGAAATAAACAGTTTATTATATCTAAAGCACAACTAGAGACAAATAAATTTTGGTGATAGCACTAAATTCAACAAGTGGACAGAAAACTTTCAGGCGTTATTATATGACCAACAATGGCTCATTTGGCTGTCTTTTAAAAAGAGATGGGAACGCAGGTAAAACTCTTTTGAAGGTGATCGTGCAAATTACATATATTTTGTACTGATGTTGCAAATGTCCGTGCATCAGATTCACATCTGCGAATGAGCAGACTTGCGAAGGTTATGCAGGTTAAGGCCTTTCAGTGGGTTGTAATGAAGATCTCGTAGCACGCAGATGACAAAGCAGACAATCAAGCACAAGAGCTCTTCATGTAATAGAGTAGTATTTATAATTCCTGTTCCGTTTTTTTCCCCACAGCCATTGCACAAAGAAGAAAAAACAGAAAGGAAAAAAAAGAAAGAAAAAATTATCCTGCTGTTTCCCTAAAATGATTTATTAGCTTTTGCTACTGATCCTCACAGAATGCACCAAAATTCATAATGTCAAGGTTTCCCTTCAAGCTGTGATCAGACAAGCTTTTGAAAAGGTGCAGAATAGTTCACTGCAGAATTCAGAAAAAAACCCCATAAACCACTGCTCATTTGAATGGCTTCACACATGCTGTTCTCCTGGGTGATGACAAAAGTGAAGGAATCGAATGTATGTGTGGGCGTGTCTCCATGCTAGCACGGATGGATGATTATCAGTGTAGTTTTGCTATCAAATCAGCAGCTATTGATTGATCTGACAGTGCAGATAAATAAAGCTAGCCATTTGCGAGATGTGAGTGTGAGTGTGTGCGCGCATGAAGGAGGGAGGGAGAGAGACACTGGAAAGTGTTTCACAGTAGCTTGAAATTGCACTGATCCACTAATGGGCTCGTGTTGCCTTGTTCCTCATTGATCTAGGCATTGGAGGGCTTGCCGATGGCTTATGGGCCATATCCTGCAATCCAGACGTCGGCATTTATGCTAGTCCATTAAACCTTGTAACACCCCCAAAATGACCCCATATGGGACATCTCAATTATTAGATCATCAGGGTACTGGTTCTGCTTTATGTCATTTCCTTTTTAGCCACTAGTCCCACTGCAAAAGCCTTTACAATTCTCCCAATCCCTCTTGTGCAGTTATGAAAACAACATAGTGTAGGGTTTAATTTGCTGGCATAATTAATCAGAAAACAAAATTAAACCCAACCAGACCAGATGTCCTTCTGCTCTGCAGAGCACCTTCTTGTAGATTATGTCAAAGTTGTATTTCAGTCACAAACCACTTAGCAATATCTAGCTGAAGCGGAAAACCTTTCTGGTGAATGATTTAATACATAGAGGGTCACGAGTGTATCAACAACCATATTGTATCTGCACTACATTTGTGCAAGCAGGTTGCGGGCTTGATTTACCACCTCACCTCTAAAAATGTCATTACCTGGTGCATTTTGTCATCTTGTAAGAGTGTGAAATGAAGCAAATACAAAGTTGCTCTACAATCGCCTTCCAGAAAGGTTAGAGACTGCCTTCACAAGAACAATGACAACAAGATTTACTTGCTCAATTTATAACAATCCATGTTTATGTTTACCTGACAATGACCTAACGTGGTCACAGCAATGATCACCAGTGTCCGTCTCGAAGGGAGTTTGGGATTTATGTGGTAGGATATTTTTACAGCATTTGACTGGGTCAACTTTCACACAACAGACCATTGTCTCCATCCAGTCTCTTAACAGCAGTCAACATGGATTTCTTTTAACCGTGACCACAATCTTTCACTAACTCGAAACCCACTGGAAACAAAGCTAGCAGTGTCAGTTTGGAAAACAGCAAAATAAATCACGGCCGTTACAATCAATTGCAAAGGACAGGAGTCCCTGCCAAAGCATTGCCCCCGTCATTGCTCTATGCTTCGTGATGCTTGTGTTGATGGAGTCTCAACACGGGTGAGCTTCGCTTGCTCAACTGGATTAACAAATCACAATATTATTCTAACCTCAAATGGGGCGACAGCATTCAATCAAATTCGATTCGCCATATTCTCTCAGGAAAAAAATATGAGGTCTGTGATTAAATTCAGACAGAGTTATGTGGATTTCATAGCTCTCATGTCAATGGTTAAAAAAAAGACAATAAAAAAATCACAAGTAGGAATTAAAGGGTTTAAAAGAAAAGCGTTGAAGAAAGACTCATTGATCAAATTCACTTTGTTTCTTTTTGTAAGGCCGTTGAAGGGCTAAGAATGCATTAGAGGCATTGTTCATGGAATTTGATCTTAAATATATCCAGAAAACTTGCACAGTGTATGAACATTTTAAGTGTTTGGTCTAAGTTAAAGGAAAAGTCGAGACTATAATCAAAACCATAGTACTGAACACAGGAACATGTTTTGAAACTGGCTGTCAGGACTCGCACTAACAACAGCATACGAAAACACGAATAAATCTGACAGTTTAGTAGTCATCTAAAGTGTTGCTGACAACACAAAGGCTATGAAACTGTGTTGAAGCAAATGTTTCGATAAATAAAAGTAATGTCTAACACCTTGTTTTTATTCTGCAGCATTTCTTCATAAGCTGAGCTGATTTTGTATTGTGTTTGAGGAGGATGAAACAAATATAATATGGCTTTAGCATACACCTTTCTCCAGCGCGGCAGTAAGCCGCCTTGACGTTGATGCATTATTTTGTTGCTCTGTGAGCACTCGGGCAAACACACAAGACTTACACTTCTAATAAGCTGGATGGATTACATATATGATAATATTTTAGTGTTGAAAAGCACAAAATATGCAGTGTTTGCCTGTTTGTGCGTGTGTGTGTCTCTTGAATAATATCCTCGTAACCGGGCACATTTTTACATCATGCAGATGAGATGAAATCTATTAAGCATTGCAGCAAACTACGTATGCTCTCTTTTATGAATGGCGTGGCTGCCCACCATCATTTCTCTACATTATTAATACCCATAATTGTGAAATTCCAACAACATCAAATGCCTTATGATCAGCTGAGCCCTATAGAGATATTCACTGTGTCTTAAATGTCCCAACCCCTCCCTCCTTTGACTCCATGCTTTCAAGGCTGGAGGAGCAGTAAATGTAAACTGCTGTTGCTATTATAGTTTCAGAAAACAATCTGGCACAAGTGGGCTGTGTCACACAGCCATCAGTCTCAAACCCACACTGTGTCACGAGGGAAGCCAGGTGAAGAATTACATCTGGAGTGCAGCAGAATTTCACACCTGTTGTTAACCCTGAGGTAGGAATGAATCAACTAAAGTGCTGTATGCATTTCCTTAACCATCATCCAAAAGGCATGCTCGCCGCCCCATAATACTGTGATTTTGGGATGTTTTCACTATGCTATATATTACAAAAAGTTGGGGAACTAATAGAAATATGATGCTTTATCAGAGTTTCCCCAGAAAGTTAAGACTAAATTGTGGCTAATATAAAAGTTATTCAAAGAGCATCTTAGGCCTTACGGGAACCCCTAAGGTGAAACACTGTCAGGAGCAGTGATAAGAACATTTAAGAGGCTTAAGAGCTTCTTAAGCAGAGGAGAAAATGGTGAAAGGACAAATAGGAAAAGAAAATATTCACCAAATGCTGAATGACGCAGAGTTAATGGAACGCCACCGATTAGATTGTGAAGGTATAATGGCATTTCTCATTAGAGATGTGCTCGCATTTCCCACTCAATGCAATAATGCCAGAAATTAAAAGTGGTCATAACGCTAACATTATCTGAAAACCGTCTCAATGCAACACTGAAATGATGCCTTGGGTGTGCCGCACTCTTCTTTCAGCACAAACAATCTCAGAGCTTTTACGGTTTCATATTGTGCAGCAATTAATTTAATCATGTAAACAGATAAAAGCAGAATCATATTACCTCTAATATGAAATACTGAAGATTTAGCACTAAAATTACCTGCGTTACAAACTAAACAACATCAATAAAATATATAAGAACCATCAGAATGTGAAAGGGCGATTGCACAAACAGGCCACCCAGTCGCACCCCCTTCAATAAAATGCATCATAACAAAAGGGGTCTATCGCACTTTCACACAGAGTTAAGATTATTGCTCCGGGACATTTTCCTAAATCACTGCACTAGAATTGCCAGGTAAAGGAAGCATGCAGCTAGCTAACATTACAGCTTAGAGAGCAGGCGCTGTTGGACAGGGTCACTGAAGTGTTTTCTCCTGTTTGCTTTGGGCAGTGCATGGCAAGCGATATCTGGTTCTATTATATTCAAGAGGCACATATGCAAAGCTGGTGGTTACCTTTTGGTGGGTGAAATTCTAGTATTTTATTAGCCTATTACATAGCAATAATTAGCAGACATGTGCGTTTGTGTGTCACAGAAGTACAGTTTAAAGCCTGCTAGCCAAGCTTTCTAGTGTTTGCTGATGACTTTGCACTCCACCCTCCTATCCCAGCAGCTACAGGCTGAAAAGTGGGGGTATACCATGGGCAGTTTGCCAGTTTGTCACAGGGCTGATACAGAGAGTAAGACCAGTCACAATTTAATTTAGAATCTAACCTAAGGAGAGTGGGAAGAAGCCAGATTACACAGGGAGAACCCAGACTGGCGTAGGCAGAACATGCAGACTCCACACAGAAAGGCTTCAGTCGGTCAGGAGATTCAAACCTTGATGCTTCCATTTGATGGAGCAACTCTGGTTAATCGATCTTTGGTTGAGTCCTGATTATCCAGACTTTGTTTTTTTATATGTATATTTTAGTGCTGTCAGCGTTAATCTCGTTAACACGACGGCCTGTGCGAGGGCTGCACGGCGCTTAAGCACTAACGAGCTAACCGCACTAATGCAGTGACACCATGCAGCCCTCGCACGGGCCGATCCGCGATAACTTGCTAATGGGGATTTGCCACGTTAATGCTGTTATGGCGTTAACGTCGTATTAACGAGATTAACGCTGACAGCACTAGTATATTTTATTGAGTGGGGAACTATCCCTTTAAATTTAAAATCTAAAAAACACAGAGAAGAGCACAGACTTAAGCCAAAATGCTTATTTTCCAGACACACATTTCACTTCTTTAAACTACTAAAACTTTTCAAGAACACACAGACTGGAGGTTTAATATTGCATTTGGCTGTTTTTCCTTTTTTTTGACCTTGTGTCAAAGAAGCTGCTAGAAGGTTTCCATCTTAGACATTTGATAAATATGACGTGTGCCTCGATGTGTTGGTTGAATGCTGCTGTCTCGGTATCAGTGCTCAAGTGTTACTCTCAACAATGAGCCAAAGCAAACAGGCTTTTACATTAAAAATGCATTTCTGCAGTTAACTGCTAATTGCTGCAGACACAACAATATAAAATGTATACAGAAGAGATCTGTTGGGCAATGCTTTCTAGATTAGAGGCTCACTTAAAGATTATGAACCAAACAAACATTTTGAAATGCTAATTTATGCAAGACATCAAACTGTCCCCTGATGTACTTTTTAGCAATTCAGTTTTTAGATCACAGACACATTACTGCTCCAGGCAGAAGACAATAGGCCTCTGTTCTGCTTCCATGACATCTTCCTTTTCAAGAATTAATGATCCCAATCGAGTCGCTGGGATTTTAAACGATACGGGAAGCCTGAAAACAAAGGAGAAGTTTCGCCGCTGTGATTCACTCTGTCATCGGTGGTGTGGATGAGAAGCCCCTTAGGTCAGCAGCTCTATCAATTAGACATCAGACTCACCTTGCACGCACACACACACACGCAGATTGGTTTCAATAAACGTCAGCAAAACAGATCCACTGGTTGCTATGACAACGTCTTCAGCAGCTGAACACACTATGTGAATAACAATATGGCCTGGTGCTGCTGCTGACTTCAGACAATGACCAAGACCTGCAGGCTTTTTCTCAATATTTTAAGAAAAGGCCGTGGGATGTTTTATCTTGCACAGAAAGACAGTTAACAGTGGAAAAAATTGATTTCCATTCTCAGCTTCTGGACTGCATAATGTGACTTATATCAGTTCTAACAATCTTCAACAACAAAAAAGAAGAAGAAAAAAAAAATCATACAGCTTCACGTCTTTTTTTGCTTGCCAAAGAAACTTCAGCGGCTCTATGCACTGCTGTGCGTTTGATGAAAACAATATTTTAACATAATCAATGCATTTTAAATATATTGAGCAACGGTTCATGCTTTGGGCTGTGTTTGTTGGCCATTGTCTTTGTCAGAAAAAAATGATAATTTTGGCAAAAAGTGGCAACTTTCATAGGCTGAAGGTCTCTGGGAAGTTACTGTCTAGATCAATATGCCATCTGCTCCCCAGCCTTACCCTCGCTGTCCACAACCACTGATGTGTTCATACTGCTGCTATGAAAAGAGTTGTCACTGTACTTCACCACTGTTTGTGCTGCAAACAAATTTACAGCAAACACAGCAAAGCCAAACCAAAAGTCAGTGTTGACAGACTATATTGTTTGGGTCTGCTTAAAATAACACACACAGTTTAAACTATATCTCATGCTCTATTTTGACAGTGGCACAGATGGAACAATTTTACCCACTTACCACACTTCAAATGGCTTAGATGGTGTCCTACGCACTTTTTTATAGAGGACATAATAATTTCAATTATGTCAAGTGTGAATCTTCACTTCAGAGTATCATACCCATCACAGCAAAATAAAAGCTTTAGCAGTCTAAATGCAATTTGTTTCACTACCTCTTTGATCAAAACGCTCAAGCCTCTGATTTAAAAATTAGGATTTGTGCTTTTGCTAGAAAATTCACAAACGTTTATCTGAGAGAATATGAGTCCTCTCACAGAAAACATCTCTTTGTCGAAGTCTTAAAATGTTCAAAAACAGCTCTTGCCAACGTGAAGCGATAGAGGATAAATTTAGGGTTTGTCGGAATGAGAGGTGAGCAATTTTGCTAACCAGCATGTCAGCATAGCGTCAATCAGTCAAGCAGTGTAACCGAGACTCGGTTTCACATGCTGTAATTTTGACTCAAATACACAGTGAAACGCAAACAGTCTACAGACACTGAAATTGCTTGGCAACGAATAGCACTTAAAATTAGGACCGTTAAAGTTACTTCCAGATTTAAAGTGGCACTGGGCAGTCAGATCCTCCTATCATCACTCTGCCAATAACTGATACCACTGGCGCTGCAAGGTGCAGGAAAGCATTAATGTGCACGAGCCTTTTTATACTCAAGTCAGTCTTATAAATACACAACCAATTTACAACAGCAGCCACCTAACAGGACTTTATACTGTACTGTAATAGCCAATATTAAAGAGAACCCCCAACAATCAGATGACTCCCCCTCAGTGAGTAAGCACTTAGCAAAGGTAGGAAGAAAAATCTCCTTTTTATAACAGGAAGAAACCTCTGGCAGAACCAGGCTCAAGTGATCTGCCGTGACCCGTTGGGGGTGAGTGGAAAGAGAAGAGAGCAGAGGGACAAGACAAAAGACACACAGGAGTAAGCCAGAGTTTAATAACTGCTAATGATTAAATACAGCAGTGGTGTATAAACAGACAATGAAATGAGGTGAGTGAAAAAGAAATGCTCAGTGCATTTCAAAGCACCCCAAGCCTATTGCAGCATAACTAAGGGATGACAGAGGGTGACCCACCTCAAGCTTGCATCTGCAAAAGAAGGAAAGGCTTCAGGTTTCCATACATTTTAGCCTACTGTAATAAGTGAACATAGCAAGAAAATTATTAATTGAAAGAATATAAAACTTTTATATATCTGTAAAATGTCTAACCTTTAAGTGTCCTCTCCACAAACAGCCACGTTTGTCTTGAAAAACACACACCCACCAAGTGGGAAAAACTACAGGAGAGCAGATAGAGTAGCATCTGTGTAAACTGAACTACATTAGACTAAATTAAAGTCAAATTAGTCAGTATTACACTTCTTCTGTTTCTGACATTTTGAAATGATAATGGATCAGCGTAGCTGATTCCCACCAGTATGTCTGTGTTGGTAGTTCACTTCATTAATATAATTATAAATGATTAGAATTTGAAATTGTGCTTTGTGTTTTTGGTGGTGTAAAAATCAAGAAGATACTCAATTTTAACCAAAACCACAATATGTACTAACACGGTGTTTCTCCACACATCTAATTAAATACAGATCACATATTTTGGAGATATATTTCATGATCATATTCAGATGGTACAGACAGCCAAGCTGCATGGTTGCTCAGTGTGAAAGACTCGTCTTATAACAAGTGTGTGGGTTATGTTTGCATGTGCGAGCTGGTCTTCTTGATAGCATTCAGCGCTTGGGTAAATAAGAAGTCACTTACATTTTAAAGGCAGAACCGTGGTTTACCAGACTGGAAGATTGCATCCACATGTTTTCACATCACTTTAAACTAACTCAATAATGGGGGCAATTTTGCAGGTTGTTGCCCATTACCTCTGCAAATGCTGCTGAAGGCCAATTTAGTGGATTTGCTTACCTCTGTTTCCAATTTCAAATCTACAACATTTTCATTATAATCGTGTAACTACCAGGTCATTCTCCAGTTCATAAATAAATACACAGCAGATAAAATATTAGTATGAGAGGAACCACAAATTGTTGCCTCTGATGATGATGATGGAACGGTGCTGTAAAAGATATGGACTCTTTCCTACCACAACAAAACGAGGCATGGCAAACTAGCTGGAAAAATGTTTCCGTGCAGCTCTCACTGTGCTTCCAACCATCCTTTTTATTAACATGAAGTATTGTCGCAGCCTGGCACCAAAACGACTCTCTGATCCAAAACTCCCCCAGAGAGAGGAAATGAGGGCCAGGGAAACGAAGAGGGAGAGAGGGGAAAAAAAACAGCAGAAGAAAGAAAAAGAACATAGTCAGAGTTAAAGTATTGAGGAAGAAGGTAAGAACAAAGCCACGAAGCAAAAACTAAGCAACACAAGGGGGGAATGAGGGAATGCAAGGCGAGGCGATATAATGTAACAGAAAAGGCAATGACGATAAAAGAAAGAGAAAGCGGCTCAGGCTCTCAGATATGGGTTCCCTGAAGAAGAAGGATTTCAGAGTATTTAAATTGGCAGTTTTTGCTTCTTGCTTGTCATAGGTAACAGGGGCACATTGCTGAGGCTGTGCAATAAACCCACTGCATGCGGCATTTACATAAGCAATTCATTTACAAAGGAAGTCTGTCAAAGGAAAAGAAAGAAGACTGCAAATTAGAGAATAGCTAACGGCCACTAGGTTTAAAGAAAACTTGACCAGCCGAAATCTCTGCAGCTCTGCATTTGTATGTATTAAACACTCCTGGATTCGTGCACAAACATGCAAATCAGGAGGAAAAGAGTAAAATATGCATCATCAACTATCAAGTTAATGTCAAGTGTTTCATGAAGACATTTGCACGGTGGTGTGCGCTAACCTCTGGTTCCTCTGGTTTAACCCAACACCTACCTTTCCAGAAGTCTGCCAAGAAGTACATGAATTTCAGCAGACGGATATCTCCAGCAAAATGTCACTATTCCATCAATAGGTTGTTAGACCGGTGTGAAAAAAGAAACTAAAGCACTCCTACAATAGAGGAAGAGAAAGAAAAACAACAGCGTGGAAAATTTATGTGGACAATTGAGGACGAATAATAATCGATTGTTCTGGAAAATCCCAAAACACCATTAGGATTTGAATGCACAGAATCTGTTACAGCTACAGTCCACAGGTTCTCATTAAAGCAGTGCTGATCACAGGTGTGCCATCCTTTCACAGGTTTTCCTCCTTTGAAAAAATTTGGATTTCTCTTCTTTTTTTTCTTTACCCGAGTAAATGAGAAGGTACATTTTTGCTGGTGCTGTGCTCCCACAACACCAGCAAAAAGTGTGGAAAGTTACTGCCAGCACAAAGCTAACCACCATTATTTGTCTAACTCTGCTGAAAGCTCATTATCTTCAGCTGAACAAGGACAGCTACTAAATTCCAAACTTTTAAAACCACTCTTTTCTGAAGAGAAACCACTTATCATCCAACACATTTCTTAAAAAGTTTAAGAAGAAACTCTAGGTAAGGTTAGCGGTTTCCTGTTTGAATGGTTGTGCTGTGATTGAGTTCATGACTCTGCGTGGGATAATGATGTGACACTTCAAGGTAAACGGTTTCACTAATACCAGGCAGGTATTAGCTTTAAAGTTTCTGGGTGGCTTTTTTTGAGTCAAAGTTTTGTGTGTTTGGTAATTTTTTGCAAAACAACCAAATCTCAGAGAAAAAGCAATTATAATAACCCAATACAAGTACAAGTATAAGCAACGCAAGTATGGATAACTGCGTCTTAAGCTGCATCTTCCAGTATCACCGGCTGCGCTGCTGTATCGTTCCTTCGACACACCCTTTCATTGTCAAACATTCACCCAGGGAATGATATGCTCATGTATATTACTTTCCTAGACAATCCATCACTATTGCTTGAGGAAAATGTCAGGAGTGCTGCTTTGGACAGGTAGGGGTTATTTGTGCATGCTGCTGTCAAAAAATCAGCAAGGCACTCAGTGACCTTTGTGGAGCTCAAGAAGGATTTTATCTGCATGCAAAATTCAACCTTGGAAAAAAAAAAATTGAATCCACAGAGTGCTTTCCAGTGCACTGTCTGTGTACACAAAGGCTCCAAAAACAAAGCCTAAATATGAGATAAGCACATAAACAAGGTGGTAATCAATTTTTGCTGTTTATGTTATGTTTATGAGAAGAAAATGCTTATCCACTGGGAGCGATTAGCTACGATACTTCACATGGGAAGCAATGATAAATAATATTACTTTTCCTGTTACATACCCCTACTCCACATAGAGCTCTATTTATTTTGGTTCTCGGCCAAACTTCATTTACCACAGACGTAATAAATCCGCTCATAGCATGAATAGATTTCCTTTACGGTGCCAGCAATTTTTCAAGGACACAAAGCTGCTTTATATACAAAAGTCTAATACTTTCTTGTTTAAAAAACGAAACAAAGGAAAGACCACTGGAGTTTATCTTCATATTCATTTAACTTTTTACACGCTGCATACTCCATATATGCGAGGCACTGGTTTTAGTTATGTCATGGCCATAATCTGCTTGACAATACTTAGCTTATACCCCCCAAAAAGGTCATTTCAACACCAGATGTAATCAAACTGACCAAGTAAAAGTTAAGCTGAAGTGGAATGACACAGCAAATTGCCCAGGATTTGGTCTGGTGCATTTTAACCTCACTCGGTAAGAGTTTTCAGCACAGCTCTCTCAGAAAATACAGCATGACAATAGCTTAATAAATGAGAAAACTTTATTGCTCTAGTACTGCATTACCATTTGACCTCACAGAATGTCACGCAATAGAAGTTCATGAGTCAAAATACGCAGCTGAGAGGCCAATTAATGCTGTGTGTATTGTGCACATTCACCACGTTTACACTTGAGGATAATCTGTGACAGAATGATTCATACAGCTTCCCCTCTGGTGTGGAACAAGGCAAAGATGGCTGATCCTCAATCCAATCCAGTTGAACACTAGCCATGCCCCGCAGCCACACCACCAAAATGAAACGCTTCATTCCTCTGTGAGCACTAAAGATGGACTCAAAAAACCTGTTGCATGTGAGGTAAATGCACCAATTCCTTTCTGCAGTACAGGTGAAAGTCTACAAAAACATGCCGTGCTCTATGGACTTGAATAAATGTGACAAACAACTATCTCACAGCAGCTTTGAAAAACAAAATAACTTGGTCATCTTTCTCTAAAGGTTTAGTCATTAGCAAGTAATTGCCTAGAAAACATTTTATTATGGACTCAGCAGGAGTTTAAAATAGTGGCAATGCCCATAATTGCCTTGATGTTTCAAAGAAATCTGTGTAAACGCACAATCATAAAATTAAAATTAATAAAATGGAAAGCGCTTTCAGTGCTTAATAAGACAAGAAACGGGTCATAAAAATACCAATCCATTACATTCAAAACAGAAAAAGCTCTCAACTGTTTTTACATGACACAAGAAAGGAAAATAACATATAACATCATTAGTAAGTGCTGTAGTCTATACTCATTAAAGCACTGGGACCAAACAAGAAGATTTAATATACTAGACGCTTTTTACAAATAGATG